>NC_134793.1:8806700-8834200 GCF_046742065.1 Oratosquilla oratoria
TTTCACCCCATCCATCCATTTCATCCTAGGACGCCCCCCTCATGTTCACTCCCTCCACATCTGCCTTCCCTACCTCTTTTACTAGTCTTTCTTCGCTCATTCTTACCATGTTTTGATAATTTATTTGGGGGTGAATAAAATGATGAAATTGTTCACTCATGACACTGCACTGGGATTCCTCACAAGTGTCTACCATAAGTACCTGAATATCTGTAGGCACAAATGGCATGTACTGATCAATTCAAAGGACAACAGTGCATTTTAGCCAAGTATATAGCATCAACTGATAGGCCTTGGAATTCAAATTCTTAGTCATGATAATCTATCTTATTGTATTTGGTAATGCCAAGATTGCTTTGGATGGGAGAAGCCTAACATTTCAACACCATTTCGAAAACAATATTGTATTAATATCGGACAAAGCCTACAATGAGATAAGGGAATTGCACGCTCAACATTTCCCACTCTGGCAGCCTCTGATGAGAGAATGAGGTCCAGAGTATTGCAAAATTTGTAGAGGAATAGACTGCCAGCTAATGAGGGGTAGGTTGAAGTAACCAAGGATTAACACCTCTTCAGCAAGAAAAAAAGTTTGAAAGGAAGTAGAGAGGTACAATACTATTATCATTATTGTTGGAAGGAGTAGGATATAGTACAATAATATACAAGTAAAGTTAAAAAATAGATTGCACAGACATTATCACAATCAGTACCAACATCTGTACAGTTAGTAGGCCTCTTCATATATATGCACACTCCATGTTTATGGGTATTGTCTTAAGTGTTGGTACAAGATATGCTATAGTTCCTGATGCAAATTAACTGGGATTTTTTGACAACATCCATGACTTACATACACTAATTACATCTACATGATTTTCTTTTGAAAAGTTAGAAATTATATGTACCTTATCCTTAATTACAGAACCCCATTTTTAAGTGGTTGAATTTTATCACTGCCCATGAGAACTGGTTTAATGTGACAGTCAGAGCATTGTTTGTGTATGGTTAGTACATGCACTGGTGGCAAGGGGCATGGAAAGATGGATTATCTGCACCAGGGTGTACAACAGATGTCTTGGCACCTGGCTGTGCTGTAGTAGCATTGTGTATTGCTCCATGTTCAACACACCTAGCATACAATTCCTTCCTGTGATTGTATGTCAGGACTCATCTCATGTAGATGACTATATTGCCTGCCTCTCAGCTTGTTTCCACTCACTAACAGGTTCATCCTATCATTGTCATCCATGATTATAGCCTAATAAAAAAAAAATTCTCTGTTTATGCATGCAAGATCTGTTAAGGTTACCTGGGTCCCTATAATGTGCCTGCTCACAGGACCTAAGGTAGCACCTACACAAACTATTGATTGTGTGTCAAGGCCCCTAATTATGACAGGTTTTTCTTTTTCACAATCTTTAAATTTCCTCTCTGATAACAGACCTGTCCCCATCTGGTCACCCTCAGCAAGGTTGGGATTAAGCCTAATTGGGAGTTTGGACAATTTCAAACAGCTTTTACTGTTTGAAGCAACAAACTGAAAGCAAAATCAGGCACATTTTCACCTTTACTAGCAACAGTGTGATATTCTGTGCAAATAAATATAATAACCTGACGATTAAAGAATTTAATGTTCTCCACAAGTAAATCTGAATGTCCCAGACACATGTAAGTTGGGTTAACATGATTTCACAGCAACTGCACTAGTGTCATAATTGGAAGTACACTGGCCTCTCATTTAGTTATGGGTTTGAATCCTACACATCTTTCCAATTCCCAGCAGAGCCTGCTACCTGCCAACAGTCCAAGCACATGGAGCAAAGGTGACAGCTTCAGCCACAGCTGCATGCTTCCTGGCATACGCTCCTCACCTTATCAATGGTGTTACAGGTTCCACAAAGGTCCAATTATCAGCTGAAGCATGAAATGAGTGGACCTGTGCTAATTGAGCAGACTCCATATTTGATTAAGGAATTTGTAATCTTTTCTCTCTTTTACTCTAGTCCTAGTACCTATAGAATGGAACCATATCTGAAGAAATTAAACTGGGGGATATCAAACTAGGTTTGTGGTAAGTTGGAGTACCGTAGGTTAGTTTCTTGTTCTTGGAGTTTGTTACATCCACACACCCAAGCAAGAATAAAGTAATACAGATTCAAGAAGGGCCACTCCACCAGCACACTTCTCACAAATCATAGGGGTTAAACAAGAATGCACCACCAGAAAAAAACAGTCATGGTGACAATAATTGTACATGGGGCATTTGATGAAGCTCCCATCAAATTATAGCCATTCAAGACAAGAAGTAATTAACAAAGCTGGTAGATATTGCACATTATCCAAAAAACAACCAAATAACTGTAGAGTAGAGTCCCCAAGAAGCAATACTTTCATCTTCATTAGCCTTTTCACAAATGATCTTCCCACACCAAATCCAGAACATAATATCAAAACACTCACCTATGCAGACTTGATGACAACCCAGCAAAGCTACTGTAAAATACTGCTAAGACCACTCAAACTTACGACTAAGATAATGCCTATATAAGAAAAATAGAATGGAGGCCTCCTTTTGAAAATTATCTGTAATACTGAATAAAGAAACATCCACTAGGAAAACCATGGCTAAACCCTTCCATTTGGAAAAAAAATTAGATAAATAAAAAAAAGAAAAGAAATAAGATTATGGGCTTACTTTAGATACTGGTATACATCCTTCAGCCCCCACATGAAGATCTAGGACTCAACAGCGAAAATCAAGAAGAAAATAAGCAGGTTGGTTTCGGAACATCTTGTTATTGTTTTTAATGATTTGTTCTGTACAATTTATAAGATGCCACTGTTTATCTAATTAGTTTCTTCCTGCTGACCAAAACCTATGCTTTTTACTGATTTTAGTATGTTTATTTTCTTGATTATTTTCACTGTTTGGTTCCACACATGTAATGAAGGAAATGAAAGTATTAAAATCATGGCCCAGATTTTTCAGGCTCTTGTCCAATGGAAGTTGGCCATTCAATTTCACTATTGAATCTTTCCTTGATTCAAGGTTGTCTAATGTGAGTGATGACATTGAAGCTCTCTGAGATGAACCTGCCACTCTACTTTCTTTTAGCCATTCAAGTTTGTTGGAAGTAAATCTGAGTGTTCTTAGTAGTCATTCTGCAGTTGCTGAGCTCAGTTATTATCATAACTTATAATAACAACACTTAAGTAATATTTCTGTAACCCCTATAATAGCATACACTAATTCTATTATGGCTAATGTGGGACAAGTTTATTAAGCTCAAAGGATATCACTGTAACTTAGGAAGGGATGGTAGGTGTATGTTTGTCAAGTGCAAATATGACTTTAAATAACCTACATGTTTTTCGTTAATACCTCAATATTTATCACAGGAAGGAAGTGAATGCTAGCAGGTTGTCAGTATAACATATTTATACCTAATATCCCCCAATCTCTTTTGATAAGCATAACATTACCATCTCCAGTATAAATCACCAGACCAGCGAAAATATGAAACTTTCTTCGTTACAGTAATCCTGTTTCTTTGCTTAAAATTACTATTGTAACAGAGGTTGAAATATGTATCCTAGTCTAAAGCATCAGCCTACAAACTATTAAACTGTAAATAAAAAATAGTGTATAGTCTCACTTAAAACGTTGGTAGTTTGCTGTACTATGTGCCGAATTGCCACCCGCCACCTCTCCACAACTGCTTCGTTCTCGTTGTATGTATCATGTAAAGTCTCGAACTTAACACATCTTCTTTTCCGTTTGGGTTTTGAGCATGTTGATTCTTTTATTCTGTATTCCTTAACTATCAAATACGTGTGAGGGTTATGTTCATGTTTACTTTTAACCCAGGAGCATCCAACGATATCTTTTGCCTTTAGATAATCTTTAGTGTATCCTTTGTTATCTTTTACGCAAATGCCATTTGAATTCAAAGTCACACTGCATGTTCCATTTTTTTTATAACCAAAACTTTCTCGTAATTCCATGTCTACGACGAATAGTTAAGTGACACAAGTGAAATTTCCCACTACACTGTTCTACATTTAAGCTCTTGGCGCCGCTTTTTTTGTTTGCATTCTTCTCGTCAGCTGAGCTGTCTGACGACTGCAGTCTCTTTAAAATCGCTCGCGTATATATGGATTACCTACCTCGTACAGCGCCATTGTTTTGTAGCGGCCAGATTAAGTACTACTCGACCTTAGTCATGTCGTTGCTATCCTTTGTTTTATTAATTGCAATTTTCATCAGCTACCCCTCATACATACAAGTTAGCATGAAATCTAGCTTGTTATACTTTAATAATAATTATTCCTAAACTTCGCTTATACAATCAAACAAGAATTATACACTGTTCCGATTCTACCATATAAAACCATACAAAACATTAAACATTTGTAATCACATATGTAGTGTTCCGGAGAAGTACAGGAGCATAAAAATATATATACAAGAGTTACATGACAATCAACGACAAGGAAAATCAAACATCTTAACTCGACTGTCCTACGTACGTTGTGGGTCAGCATAAACAAACATTTGACAACATTGTACAAACCTTGAGGGTGGTCACTATGATGTGGCGCATTGTAGTTCTCAATCTTTTTAGGTTGAATAACTTCATTTGAATCCATTTCACATTACTTTAGACCATTGGTGGTCAGTTTAACTCAATGTTATGGAATCATGAGAGAATATTATCCATGAATGATTTGTATACAGTCAGTTTGACTTTTTTAAACTTGTGCACATTCACCAGTGAACAAAATTTTAGGTAACTGAACTTCAGTAGTGCGCATGCGTCATAGTCATATGCCCCAGGGCTCAGTCTCTACCGCGGGACCTTCCTCTTGTTCAAGTCAACACCAGAGAATTTTATTCAGTGTGGAAAAGAGCTCACACTCAAAGTCCCTAGAGTATTCCAAGGAACTCTTTAGTTTATATACAGAGGGTCGTAGTATCCTTAAGGGAGCGGAGGTTAAGGTCATTTTTAATTAGGTCGTTCGATTCGATGGCGACCTTGCTTTATTCTGGCGAATAGTTTAGTTGTTTAAATAATCAACTTCACAAACACACATACACAAACATCCACAATTCGTGGTGCGGTTGGTAGAATTCATATCTACCACTGCGACAGTCCGTGTTCGTCTACCACCCAGGGCTGAAATAATTTCAGTATTGCTGTGCTGCGGGGTGTTACTTCAACTCGTGGGCGGGGAGTTGGGTGTGTGTGTGCGTGTAAGGTCACAGTACTACCCATAGATCGGTCATACGAGCTCTGAGCTCTCATCCGGGAGGTTAATAACTGTCGATCACGAGTCCAACACGTGGTCCAAGACCATGGTGAATCACACACACACACGACTCGTGACGCAGTGGTAGATTTCCTGACTGCCACTACTGCGGTCCGGGTTTGAGTCCGGCCCAGGGCTGAAATAATTTCAGTATCGCTGCGCTGCGGGTCATTACTCCAACTCTCGTGGGCGGGGAGATGGGTGTGTGTGTCCGTGTAAAGTCACAGCATTACCCATAGATCGGTCACATGGGAGCTCTGAGCTCTCCTACGGGAGGGAAATAGCTGTCGATCGCGAGTCCAACAGGTGATCCAAGACCATGGTGAATCACACACACACGCACACACATACACACACACACACACACACACACACACACACACACACACACACACACACACACACACACACACACACACATATATATATATATATATATATATATATATATATATATACATATTAATTGATTGATGGATAAATACATTCATAAATAATTGAATGGCTAAATATATATGTAACAAAGAGAATAATACTCGAATGGCCCCGTGCAGGACCACTTCACGGGGCCTCAGTGGTCATATTAAACCTACGGGCCAAACCCGAAGATGCAACACTCCGTTCAATACGCGGTGCCCTTGACAATCTAGCTTCTAGAACAGGCGTGGGGAATTCTTGGCACGCGTGCAAGCGAAACCTAGAGCTCACTGTGAAACACATAACTAATAAATCCCAAACTTCTTTTATATGACCATTGGTGACTGCATACCTCACTGGTTAGTGGACTGAGGGCCTAGGAAGTGAATGGAGGGGGACCGTATTCGTATGTAGGCCTATAATCTTACTCCGTTTGCATGCGAAAACCTTTTGTATTAAAGATTTGGCTGGTTTTGGCACCCACATTCATGAGGGTTGACCACCCCTGTTCTAAAGCGACAAAGAACACCGTCGAGGCTGTAGACCAAAGGTTCTTAACGTGGAGAACCTGTACCCAAAAGAAATACGAAACCATGAACCCGGGGGGGGGGGGAGCACGAGACATGATAGCCAGCACAATGGCACTGCATATTTACCATGAGAAAGCATAATGTGCATTCATTGTATCCTACTAATTGACATTTCTAATTTGAAATGAAAAAAATATCTTTGTTCAGTAATTGAATATATCTAATAATTTCTGAGCAAGGTTTGTATTACTAATCCTTTTCATATGTTTGCATTGTATTTATATTTGATGGGAGTACGAGAACATTTTTTGAGGTAATCAATGGATACGGGAACTGAAACAGGTTAAGAACCACTGTTGTAGACCTTTTGTTCACAAAGGGTGTATACACCAAGAGACGCTTCTCGTGCTGACGGGGAGAGAACGATCGTCACGGGGCGACACACTCACCGAACCAGCTGACGTTGGGTGTGTGTGTGTGTGTGATTCACCATGGTCTTGGATCACGTGTTGGACTCATGATCGACAGTTATTAACCTCCCGGATGAGAGCTCAGAGCTCGTATGACCGATCTATGGTTAATGTTGTGACCTTACACGCACACACACACTCCCAACTCCCCGCCCACGAGAGTTGGAGTAACAACTCGCAGCACAGCGATACTGAAATTATTTCAGCCCTGGGCGGGATTCGAACCCGGACCGCCGTAGTGGCAGACGAGAACTCTAACCACTGCGCCACGAGTTATGTGTGTGTGTGTGTGTGATACCATTATGATTAATGGACCATTTGTTAGTATGATTGATGGTTTGTGTCATGTCAATAGGATAATAAGAGATGTAGGGTGAATCACGATGTATATTTTGCATAAACAGATATTTACATACCTCTGCTTTTAATGAAGTTTTTGCATACATCTTCTAAAACTAAGGTTGAATATTTTTTAGAAAAAGGAAAATTTCGTGATGCATAAATATATATATATATATATATATATGTGTGTGTGTGTATGTGTATGTGTTTGTGTGTGTATGTGTATGTGTTTGTGTGTGTATGTGTGTGTGTGTGCGTGTGTGTGTGTGTGTGTATGTGCTCTAAATTAGCCTAGTGGGTTTTTTTCTAGTTTATATTTTCTAGGTCGACGAAGATACTCTTATGAAATGAAATTGTAAAAACCTATGACTACCTTCAAGCTTCGTAAATGTGCACAAATAATATTCTGTAAGTAGGTGATGTGAAAACAATGTTTTTACGAGTACAATGATTTATCACTTATTTCATGAAGATTGGAGAAAGTCTAGTCATATTGTTTTTGCTACTTGCTTTGACTTTTGCGATCCAAAGTGAGTAGCATGCTACTGACTCTTGCTGTTGGGAAATGGGAATAGCATGCTGGGAAGAACCAACAGCAAGTTTGATGCTCACTTGTGTGTTCAAATGAACCACAATTTCTGGATTTTATATATAAGATATAAATAGATTTGAACATGCATATGATTGTTTATATTTTATTTTTTCATTTTCTATCTTTGATTGTCACTATACACTTATTCAAGCATTAAACATAATTTGGCGGGAAGCTTTATGTTTTTGTTAGCCGCTAGCCAAAATGTCACCAGTAAAATATTCCCTGTGTGACGGATACGCAAGAGTTTGCTAACAAAGCAAATAGCAAAAGCGAGTAACATGCTAGTGAGAAATGCCTATTATGCTGCCACCTTTACACGAGAGTCCAAAAATCACAAAGAAGTGCACCGTAATTCGCAAATTAGGTGTGCAAATGTCCATAGACACATATAGGCACAAATGTTAAAGTAAATGTATTTCTAGTGACTGATCTTATACCAAATCAATGTATCTTTATTTTCATAGTCCCCCATTCATTTCTGTTACTACTTTATTTCATAATGATGCTTTCATGGAGATTGTTATTATTATTTTATTATTATTATTATT
Organism: Oratosquilla oratoria; assembly: GCF_046742065.1. Classification (NCBI taxonomy): domain Eukaryota; kingdom Metazoa; phylum Arthropoda; class Malacostraca; order Stomatopoda; family Squillidae; genus Oratosquilla; species Oratosquilla oratoria. The sequence goes on from NC_134793.1 coordinate 8,814,916, forward strand.
CTCAGGCTACAAAAGATATAAAATGAAACAGTTTACATAAGGACATAAGAATGGAGGAGACTGCAAGAGACCATAGGGCCCACACTCGGCAGTTCCATATCCTTTACCACCTGTCACCCCTATCCATATATAGGTATTTAGATAAATACCTAAGTAAGATGCTGTAATGATTATAATTTATGTTATATTATTTGTTTTTGTTTTGTTATAATTTGTCTGTCTGATTTTCATTTATTATTAGTTATATGTCAATTTATAATCATTTACTATTTACCTTTTTGTTTGTTATTCAACTATACCTATGCATTTATTTATGTATTTTATTTGTTATTTTTACATTATTATAGTTTTAATTTATTATTAATATGATTTTTTTTTTTTTTTTGCATCCGACCTAGATATGGATCAAAAGGTCTCCTGTCGGCATGCTCCGCCTTTGTAATCCTTTGTAATAGTTATCTCATTTTCAACAACCCTTTGTTTCCGCGGTCACTACATTGTTACTAAGTCTACATACATATATTGATAAGATAGAGCAGTGCCTCCTTTGCCTGGGTGGACTTCTCGGACTTCAGTCAAATCTGTCTTATATCGCGCCCCTGACGAAGCTCCAATAGACGGCGTTGAAGATGATGAAGGAAAGAGGTACGATAACACGCATGATAGTGATTGTCATGTTGGCAATTGGCTGGTTGCCAAACCATCCCTGAAAAGATGTTTTCAAGGTTCTGTCTGAACCAATAGGTGAAACCTGAGGAAAAAGAGTGCAAAGTAAGCATCAAGGGTTATCATATCTATAAAATATATATATCTTTTTTCATGGTTAACGTAAGGTATACATCAGTGATTCCCAACCTTTTTTTTCGGGCGCGACCTTAAATCTAAAGGTTAAATCTTAAAGCTTGGCCTGGCCTGACGCACCAAAATGTGTGTACATTTAGTTTTAGCTTTATGGATTTGATTTATATTGCTAAGTCCCACACTATGAAGAAAATATTGGGACAAAAAAAAAATATATTTTTTATTAAAAATATACTTTATATATTTTTCGCTATACTCACGTTATACTGAATTCTCCGACATAGCGGTTCAGAGTAAGTGTCAGGGAATAGTTCGTCAATTAGACTCCTCGCTGTCTGCTCGGCGAACTAATATTGGACGCGAATACAAACGCTCCTCTACTTACGAACATACGAGTTACGAACGTTCGACTTACGAACTTTGAAGACGAACCTCAATCCTCTATTAATAGTTTCAAAGGTAAAAATCCAAAACTGAATATTAGTATTACATTTAATTTTTGTTTTATGTACCATTAGTAATGTGTTTTAGGGAAAGAAAACATGTTTTGACTATATATCATAATTATGCATGTAGATTTGAGTACCTTTAAAATTATGTTGAATAACGACTCACGAATATTTCGAGTTACGAACGACCTTCCGGAACGTAACTCGTTCGTATCAAGATCTAAGAATATAAGGTCTAACCACTTCCGACCGAATTTCGAGGGAGTTGGCGCAGCGAGCCCGTGAACGTCACTTGGATGTTCAAAGTGGGGTTAGCGGGTCCTATAGCTGTCAGTTGAAGTTGGTCCGTCGTTCGAAAATGACGTCGCCTTCGCTCGCACCGCTCCACTCAATTATTTATATTCTGACAAATATTATATAAAATATATATATATAATATATATAAAATATTATAGTTCCTGTCTATATATATGAATATATAATATATATGATATATAATATATATATATAATATATAAAATATTATAGTTCCTGTCATCCTTGGCGTTTCACAGTTTTCTTCAATGTATCACAAAGAGAAAATGGACGCATCTAAATGACGTCAGAAGCTGCGCAGAACTACTCCAGCGATTAGACCTGTTTACTTAGACCTTGGTTCGTATGATGAGGAGCGTTTGTACTCGTATGAAGTATCGAATACCAATGCTTTATCATTACAACTAAGCTACTTTTGTTAATATCAAAGAAAAAATGCACCACTGGAATATTACTCAGTTGTACTTTCCTTTAAGAGTATTTTGAAAATTTGCCTTTATTTATTCATATTATTATCATTATTATTATTATTATCATTATTATTATTATTATCATTATTATTATTTTCAATACCATCCAATGACCCTCAGAAACATCCTCGCGAACCTCATTTGAGTCGCTACCTTCATGGGGCTGGGAACCACTAGTATACATGAAAATTACGCTGCTGGTATGTACATGAACCTTGTTCACATGTAGCTGAACATCATCTATGTAGTCCGTGAAGATGTGCGCTATGATGATGAGTACAAGGATGGTAATACAATACAGAAGCCACACATCTATTGCCTTCAAGTATGATGTCTTAGGAAGGGTTGCTGCCGTCTGTGTATACAATGAAGTCAAGACAAGTAGCGTGGTCAGAGCCATAATGGATCGGACCTGAAAAAATTCATTGACGTCAGTTTCATATCTTTTGAAGGGTATCAAAACAATATGTACATGATTCAAAGTTTTGTCACCAAAGTAAACATTATATGATCACCTAACACTAATTGTGCGGAATGGCAAATGATCACTTAAATCAATTAGATATTCAAGAAGATTTAGATAAATTACAGCAATGGTCTGAAAAGTGGCTAATGAAATATAACACAAGTAAATGCAAGGTAATGCACATAGGTAAAAATAACAGTAAGTACGATTACAAGTTATTTGGAAATTCGTTAACAAAAGTGGATAGTGAAAAAGACCGAGGCGCAATTATCAGTAACGATCTCAAATCATCCAAGCAGTGTATTTCAGCCTCTGAGAAAGCAAATAAGATTCTGGGACTGATTGCGCGATCTTTTGATTTCAAAAGTCCATCACTCATTAACAAGCTATATAAATCGTTAGTTCGTCCACATTTGGAATATGCTGTTTCCGTATGGTCACCGAATCTCATTAAAGACATTGACAGACTGGAAAAAGTACAACGGCGAGCCACAAAACTGATTCCAAATATAAAGAATAAATCATTCGAAAATCGACTAAAACATATGAATCTGTTTTTCCTAAAAAAGCGTAGACTCAGAGGTGATTTGATACAGGTCTTTAAAATTCTAAAGGGAATTGACAACATCAAAAGTGACAAAATTTTCACATAGAATGAGAACCAGACAAGAAACAATGGTCTCAAACTGTCCGGAAATAGATTAAATTTGGAAGTAGGTATAAACAACTTCGCCAACCGTGTAGTTAATGAATGAAATAAACTTCCTGCACAGGCAGTGCAATGTAGTTCAGTTCGAAGCTTTAAGAATCATTTAGATAAACACCTAAGCAAGATGCTGTAATGATTATAATTTATTTCATATTATTTGTTTTTGTTTTGTTATCATTTGTCTGTTTTGATTTTAATTTACTATTAGTTATATGTCAATTCATTATTATTTACTATTTACCTGTTCGTTTATTATCTAACTATACCTATGCATTTATTTATGTATTTTATTTGTTATTTACATTATCATAGTTTTTATTTATTGATTTATTATTATGATTTTTTTTCGCATCCGACCTAGATATGGACCAAAAGGTCTCCTGTCGGCATGCCCCGCCTTTGTAATCCTTTGTAATTGAAATATGGGCTGATAAATCGTCTTTCATTTTGCACTATAGAGTTTGGTATCTATAACGACAGATTCAAAATACAAACAAAAGAAGATCATAACATTAAGTACTGTTAAGGATTTTAAGATGATATTCACCAAGGGATAATTTACCAAGAATAAAATACCACATAAGAACCGTTAGTGCTATGCTCTGTTGAGGAAGTATAATAGAATTAATTGTACATTTCCATCCCTATTTCTTAATTAATTTGAAAGCTTAGCAATTTCATTCTAATTACCAGAAATCAGTCTTGTGAAACTCATTACTGATCTATTTTATAATAACATGAATGATCTTCTCACTCTCATGTTTACTACAGAAGTCACAGGACCAATTGCTGAATTTCAAATAAGTTAATTATTCTATGACACTTCAAAGTATATATGTATCAAGACTACTGTAAGATCTACAAGTGGAGCTACAGTTGCGTGTATTTTTCCCTTTACTAATGCTGAAGCTAATCTACCCATCTTGGTTTTCACTTGACTTTAAAGTCCTCATAATTTCTAACTGATCTGTCACTCATAGGCTTTCCACCGTGTCAACTCCATGTGGAGACAACCTTTATTAGTACGAGTTTCGTTTCATACAGCGCTATCAAGGTCATGCATTTGATCTAGCTGTAACAAGCGAGACGTCGTAATAATAAAAGATCCATCCTTACATGACGTTTCTTTTGGTAGATATAAAAGTTGTACATCTGTACATCAGAAACGAAGACACCCTACAAAATTATTACAAGCTTTTTATTGTAGGAGTGTTAGAGAGAGCCCAACAAAAACATTAGTTTAAACACGTAGACATCGGTTACGTCAGCCAATCATTGTCACAAGAATTTTCTTTGAAAATCAGGCTGCAACTGTTAAGTTTATGTAATGACAAAACGCAACTATTTTTTTAAGAAAATAATCAACGATAATTTCAAAAGTAACTTAATACTTTTTTGTTTTATAAGTTTTGTACTTAACTAAACTTTAAAAAATCACATGTAATAATGTTCAGCGCTACTAAAGCTCTAAAAGTATACTGGTCTCGCATTTGCTTCGTTGTTCGTTCGAAATCCGCACCTCTTTCCGATTCCCAATAGTGACTGTTATTTGCCCCCACAGTCCAAGCGCAGAAAGCAAAGGTGACGGCCATCTCTTCAGAAACTTCAATCAAACTTCAAATGTAGCATTTCGAAACATTAGACTGCAGCGAAAGCTTACACAAAAAAGTAAATCCACATTTCAATGTAGGTCTTTACTTAATATGTCTTACCCAGGAGATTACAATCATGCAGAAACAAACGGACATACTGTACATGTAATATTCCCCGCCATTCTCTTCAGAGGAAGTAACAAACTGTTGTACTTACCTTTCGGTATGGAATTTGGTCATATGCAGACCATTTCCCTCTTTGTAATGGATGAATAATAGTTTCAGAAATTTTATTTCTTAACTGACCTGAAGCATAGCAAGTCTGATGTAGAGCGTGCCATATCCCACAATGATGAGAAGGACGGTTGGGAGGTAGGTCGACGTCAGGTGAAATGCGTAACGACGCTTCAGTTCTACTCGAACGTCGGCTGTCGATTGGGTCGTATTGAGTCTCGAAGTGATCGACATTTCCCCCACCTGGGGCAGAGAATTGTCGTCTCTGTCTAATTGTTGGTATGACAGCCTTACGTCACACAGTCTCATACACACACACACACCATTCCGTCCATAATGTACATTATTAACTCAATTTGGTCTAGTCCTAAAATTGACTTAAATTGTGCATTATTAGTGTATCACGGTATCACTGTCAACTCAATAAACCAATTATTATTATTATTATTATCATTATTATTATTATCATGAATTATTATCATTATTATTATTATTATTATTATCATTATTATTATTATCATGAATTATTATCATTATTACACAAACACAACTCAAACTACGTCTTGTGATTGACAGTTGAGTTACGGGATGGGATCCCTACCTCAACTTCGGTTAACATGCGTTCGCCTAAGTAGGCCACCACCAAGTTGTTGAAGTGAAGGTACTCTACTGAAGCCGACGACATGACGACAGGGATCTGACACACCTGAATGGGAAGAGCACCAATCAGCTACTTTATTTGGACAAATTTAGGTTCAAGAAGGAAATAGGCAAGAACTGGTTTACTAACAGTAATAGCAAATCAATCAATCAATCAAATCAGCCATCCTGAGTCCACTGCTGAACAAAGGCCTCCTTTATAGCATTCCATGAATCATACGACCGTGCCATCCTCTGCCACGTCACTCCTGCAAACTTCTCGATCTCGTCTCTCCACCTTCTGTCTGGTCTCCCTCTTCCACGCTTCCCATCTCGCGGTGTCCATTCAGTAACACACTTGCCCCATCGATCACCAGTCGTTCGCACTAACTTACCTGCCCAATTCCACTTCCTTTCACCTCCTCCACAATATCTTTCATTCTATTCTGCTCTCACACCCAACTTGCTCTCTTTCGGTCTCTCAGTGGAATAGACTTAATGACCATGTCGTGAGCGCTGAAAGAACTGGTTGTTTTAAGAGAAGATGAGATAACTCTATGGGTAGTGATGAAAGGTGGTGAGATGTAAGGGTCTTGGAAATGCCTAGCGTAGGCCTTATGGTCTCTTGCAGTCTCTACCATTCATATGTTCTTATGCTACAACTTATTGTGATATTTCAAATCAACAGTGTGGCTCTGAGATTACTAAGTCCATGCCATTTACGGATACTGATTTGGTCACCAATCTTAGATTCACCTGCACGTCGAATGGATAATATAGAAGTTGCATGTTGCACGAAAAGGGCATCGAAATCTTCCACACCAGGTTGAAAGTTCCATCCTCTCCTCGAAATACTTGATCTGAAAAGATGTTAATTTAATTACTTGTCAGATGGCTTTCCTGAAGAAAGACTCGATGGAATTAAGATCCCGTACTGTACCATGCGAGTGTCATTGGGGAATGATTAGGTCAAGTTCCAGAACTACCCTTTAATATAGTCAGCGTGGAAGAACGGTAACGTCCTAGCCTTGTTGGATGGGTCTTCTAAAGAGAGACCCAATTAAATTAAGATCATAATCGTATTGTACTATGCAAGTGTCATTGGTAAATTATAAGGTCAAGTTTCAGATCCATCCTTGTATACGATCACAGTGGAACAACGGTAACGTCCTTGCTTTGTGGTAGGAATCGCACAGCTAAAGGTTTGAGTCCCGTTAGTAGAGTTTGTCATTTCATTTATGTAAATGTTCACATGCATCCATACATACTCATTCTTGTCTCAAAGAAGGAACATAATTGTCAGTCTTGCAAAAAGTGTACATCGAAGGGAACTCCTTCCCTGGTTTATCATGATAGAAATATTAAGAGTCATCTCTATATATTTTTTTTCTTTTTGCTGGAAGGTAGGTTGAGAATGGATGATAGATGGAAAAAGAAGAAAAGGACAGAAGGTAGGGAGGTGCTTAAAGTAAACTGCTTAAATGAGAAAGAAAAGGAGAAGGAGTACAAGAAGAAGCTGAGAGAAGAGTGGGAGGGAGTGAAGGATAGAGTAGAACTAGGAGTGGAGGAGGAATGGGGATGTTTCAAGGAGGGAGTCACAAGGTGTGCAAAGATGGTGTGTGGAACAAGGAGGACTAGAGGAAATAAAGGGAAGGGTAGTAAGTGGTGGAGTGATGAAACAAAGAAAATTGAAGAAGAGAAGAAACGAGCATTCACAGATTAATTGCAAAATAGGACGTGAGAATCATATGGGAGGTACTAAGAAAAGAGAAGTAAAGCATAAGATAAAGGAGGCAAAGAGGAGAGATACAGAATGGGGTAAGAGTATGATAAAAAGATAAGGTAATAAAAATATATTTTGGAGGAAAATTAACAAAGTAAGGGGAGGTGAATCAAGTAGAGAAGAAAAGGTAAAAAGTACAGATGGAGACATAATAATGGAAGAGGCAGCTGTAAGAGGAAGATGGGCAGAGTATTTTAGGGAGTTGTTAAATGTGAAGAAGGATAGGGAGGGAAAGATAGTTGCAGTGGGAGGCGCTAAGAAAATAACCGTGATGAATAAAGAAAATGGAGGAGAAATAAGGAAAGACGATTTAAAAATAGTTATTAAAATGATGAGAGCAGGTAAAGCACCTGAGTTGGATGGTTGTCATACGGAGTGTCTAAAAAGGGAGTTCCATTGATGGTGGATTGGCTGGTGAGGTTGACTTTTGTTTAAAATAGGGTAGAGTGCCAAAAGACTGGGGGAGTGCATATATAGTTCCACTTTGCAAGGGATAAAAGGACAAGTGTGAGTGTAGTAGTTTCAGAGGGATCAGTTTACTGAGTGCAGTTGGAAAGGCTTATGGGACGGTTTTGACTGAGAGAATTAGGAGAGGAACAGAGGTAGTAATTGGTGAAGAACAGTGTGGGTTTAAGGGAGGTAAGGGTTGCGTGGATCAAATTTTTGTGGTAAGGCAGATATGTGAGAAAGCTTTAGGAAAAGTTAAGGATGTTTTTGGGGCAGACAGGAAGGTACTGTGGGAGGTATTGCAGATGTATGGGGTAGGAAGAAAGTTGTTGAGAGCAGTCAAGAGTTTTTATGAGAGTAGTAGAGCCTGTGTTACAATTAGAAATAGAGAGAGTGAGTGTTTGAGGTAAAGGTAGGACTTCGTCAGGGATGTGTCATATCGCCTTGGCTGTTCAATTTATGCATGGATGGGATGGTGCGAGAGGTAAATGCAAGGGTAATGGGGAAAATTGGAGATGATTAAAGAAAATGGATAAAACTGGAATACAAGCCATTGTTGTTTGCTGACGACACTGCACTTGTAGCAGACTCAGAAGAGGGATTAAGGATGTTAGTGACAGAGTTTGGAAAGGTGTATGAAAGAAGGAATTTGAAGATAAGTGTGATGAGATGTACAAGGGGAGAGGATGGCAGCAAATTGGAAGTGAGTATTAAGGGAGAGAGACTGGAGGAAGTGGATAGCTTTATATACTTGGGGGTGAATGTGGCAGGAAAGAGACTGGAGGTAGAATGTTAATAGAGAGAAACAAGTAAATGCCTTGGGGGATTAAAAACTACAATCAGAAATAAACATTTGGGAATGGATGCCAAGAGAAGATTGTATGAGGGCGTGTTTGTGCCAACAGCACTGTATGATGCAGAAACATAGAACATAAGAGAGGAAGAGAGGAAGAGTTTAAAATGTTTGATATGAAATGCCTGAGAAGTATGGTAGGGGTTACTAGGATGGATAGAGTAAGAAAGCAGGAGGTGAGGAGGAGAGCGCTGGTGAAAAGGGAGTTGGGAGATAGGGTTGATGAAAAAACATTGGGATAGTTTGGACACATTGAAAGAATGAGTGAAGAAAGACTAGTAAAAGAGATGTGGAAGGCAGAGGAGGAGGGAGAGAACATGAAGGGGTAACCAAGGATGAAATGGATGGGTGGGGTAAAAGGGGCATTGGGAAAGAGGGGAACGTATGTTGAGGAAGGAAAGGAAAAGACAGAAGATAAAGGTGAATGGAGAATGGTTGTGCATGAATAATGCTGTGATGCGTGGAAGGGGGGGGTGTTGAGAAAGTATGTGTGGATAATATTTTGACGCAGCCCGAAGGGATTTCTCCTCGTCTTCTCTTTTTCTGCATGAGGGGACGGGGATGGGGGGGGGTCGCCGATTAAATGAAGCAGCCTTGCTGTGGATGCGCTGTGTCTTTCTACATTGCTTCGGACCCAAAGCAATGGGCAAGATACAGCGATGACCCGTCATCCAGGAGGAGCATAGAAAAGAGGGAGGGAGGAGGGTGAATGGGAGTGGAGTATGTGGGGATGAAATGGGTGGGAGTGGAATTGTGCCTTTGAATTTGGCTACCTCTCTTGTAAGGGGGAAAAAGCCCTTGGTATAATATGTATGCATGTAAAAGTGTAACTTGCGAAAAAGTAACAATAAGGTAGCTTGTAACAATAGGAGTTGGAGAAATAGTTTAATAGCGTTAAACGATTTACAATGATAATATCTGACAGTAAAAAAAAATAGTTTTCTTATTGTTACTAATGAAGAGATTTTTGGTCTTCAGGGCACTGTTATGATTTTATCATTCTGATGAATGCCCTTTAATATTCGATCTTTGCAAAGAGACGACAAATGTTGGCAGTAAGGTAAATTTATTAATTTAGTAATATTTACAGTTCTAGATCACATTACATACAAAAGAAAAAAAAATCTGAAGGTTTCTGGGGGATTTTCGTCCATCACAGACATCTTCGTTCACCTTTCGTGTAATCTGCTCTTTTAAGCCCCCATCACACTATCACGATGGTCGTCAAATGTGAATTTGAAAAACTGGAAGACGACTTCGCTTACAGTCTTCTAGACTTCCCTAAGGACAATCTAACAATATGTCTAATATTCGTCATTCAGCTTCTCCATATATGACGCAAATGTGATTTGACATTTGGAGATTCGAAAAATAAAATATTGTAACCAAAGTCGTTTCTGCTCAAACGAACTCGAGTCGTGTATGTGTGACAGGGTTTTTACTCTCTGTGAAAAAGGGACTGAATACTGTACTTACCTTGCAAAGGACGCGAAAGGTCATCAGCTATGGGCGATCCTTTCCTTATGATGGTGAAAGTCTCAAGGCGAACTCTGAGGATGTCATTTCCTGAGGGGAAATTCATCGAGGGCCGCCAAACAGATTTGCCATCACGAACCTGGGCGAGTGAAAGCAAAAATTACGCTGGAGGCTCGAATGTAATCATATTTTCCCAAAGTCCATAAAGATGAGAATCGGTAAGGGAAACCTGTCCCTGGTAACCTCATAATCATTTCACAAATGTTTTTACTACATACAGTAAATGCACACTAAGGAAGCACAACAGGTCTAGACGTTATGTAATATTTACCACGTAGAAACAAAACAATCAAAAGTACGTACATATGCTTACTTACTACAATGATTCCCCGTATAAGGTATTGACAGCATGTTTTATGCATTTGATATCTTAAGGAATTTAGTGACGTCCCTACTGACCACAGTTACGCAGATTTTTTCATGATTTGAGATTGAGGATCACGTTTAACGTTGACTATCCCTGATCTGCCTTAAATCTCTTTTACCACCTCTATGACTTCATAGCATCGGCGCAATATTGTGACTCGTCTTCTCTTCTCTTATCTTGTCTTGTCTTGTGTTTTAGTTTTGGTGTTAACACCAAGGCTAATTTGGGGGATACACATCCTTATGTATGATGAGAATTGCATGTGATATTTTTTCATATGTTGGAATGGTTGTGAATGAAGACTGAAATCAGTATAATCAGTTCGACCACACTGATTAAGTCCTAGCAAATATATGCGACACTGGTCTACCGCACCTCTGGTGTCCGCCATTATGGAAAGGGGTTGAAAAGCAATGAAAGTATTTGTGACACAGTAATCTTGAAAAAAAATACAAAACAAAAATATAGGTCTGATGACAAGTAGAATTTCCTAGAAAATATGGTAAAACCATTTGAATTTCAATGCACCACAACAGAAATATTCAGTTGCTGGTTGCATGCATTTTATTTCATGACACCTAAACCGTAGGACATTAAAGTATATTAAAGTGTTTGTTTGCTCCTAGAGCACTGTAAAAAGGCTATTATGTTGTTTCATCGGTGATATAATATTTTGGCACTTGTTTTATATGGAAAAAGATTGCTCTGATCAAAATTAAAAAGGGGACATATTGTGTAGCAGGGTAGGGCTGGATCTAAATTGGACAAACTTATATTTAATTAGGATATAGGCAAGAGCTGGTTTGCCAACAAAGTGGTTAACAAATGGAATAGACTTAGTAACCGTGTAGTTAGCCCTGAAACTGTTAGTTGTTTTAAGAGAAGATGGATAGGAATGAAAGGCGGTAAGGGACATGGAACTACCTAGTGCAGGCCTTATGGTCTCTTGTAGTCTCCTCCATTCTTATATTTTTATGTTCTTATACAAGATGAATCACTTTAAATTCCTTAACATAGCACAAAAATACCTATGATGTCTAGTCTTATACTGACATCAGTAGGAGTACAACTGTGGTTAAAACAAGTACAGCGTATGAACATTTAGCATGAAAGAGTTGACTAACTTACACAAATGAGAAAGGATGGAGTACCAACCTGAACAACGTTGATCTTTGGAGGAGACTTAAGGTTGAGGTAGTTGGACCTCGGCTCTGTCCAGCTGAGAACCACTGAGAAGTCTAGCGTGACTTCCATGTTCAGGGTATCGATCTTGCTGAACCTTTGAATGAAATAATTTAATGTAGTACAGAAAACAATGGGTCTTGCGGTAGCCCAGTGCATTCTGTATCGAACACATGGGCAGGTGGTCGTAAGTTCGGTCTCGCTGCGTGCATTTTAGATTGGTTCCCGACAGCCATTGTCAGGCGGGGAGGCGACCCAACATCGGCCTAAAAAATCCTAGCGGCTTGCCGCAACTGACAGAGCTTTGCCCTACCAGCGGTTTTTCACTTCCCACATCGTGGAAATGGGATGGTGAGTACGAGAAATAGCCCAAGGTTGGTGATCTAAAAGAAGGGGTCAAGTTGAAAACATCCAGACTCACCTGTCCATGATGACAGCCAAACCGACTGGGGCAGACTGTTGTCCTTGGTTGGTGGGAGGTGGGGGAAGGTTGGGACGATACCCCGGTGCCAAAACTACGTTTTCACACCCGTCCTCATCACTACCATCACTGCAGTCATTACGAAGGTTGCAGCGGCGATCAGAAGAAATACATGAACCGTCGTTACATGTATATTCAAATGTGTGGTCACATGATGTTAGAGAAAAGGTGTGGGAATCGCCAACATTCGCCGCACAAATTGTTTTATTCACCTGGGGAATATATTGAAATTAGTGTTATTGAAAAATAAAACTACTGATATAAGACTTATTCAGTTATCGCTAGTTTGGTTCCCGTGTAATAGACTTACCAATACGTTCCACATGCCAACCCCCATTGGGTAACTCGTTGGTTCGGGCACATCCTTAGTAGCCACCTCGGTGCTAGTGTAAAGATCCTCGAGTATCCATTTCTGTTCTTGGAACTTGATCTGGTAATTGTATAGACCCCGCCAGAAGGGCTTATTGTTCACATAACCCATAAAGGAAAACTCATACTGATACTTGCTCTCTTCGCACAAACCCCGCAATGTGAAGGAGACAGGCTTTTTCGACATGCACGCGACGCAGAACAAATTAGAAGTACCGCAGTTCCAATCACTCCAGCCACCTCGCAACAGTTCCACAATGGCACAGTTCTCGGTTATTCCTCCATCTGGTTGCTGGTTCCGGAAAGACGAGTAGGTCCACGGCTTACTTGGTCTTCCCTTCCCCGGAAAGGTGATCCACTCCCCTTCTGTGTCGAGGTCATGGATACCAATCCACAGAGCACCTCGGGCACCGCAGGACTCCGCAAACTGTTCCGCAGTTGTTGCCAACCTTTGGTTCTGTTTATCATCCCCTGGAACCGCCACGTCAGTCCCAAATGTATTACACAAGTACTTAGATGCCTCAATAGTGCGAGTTTCCGGAAAAGTAAGAAAGTAGGGTTCTTCTCTTGGCTGACAAAGAGTTTCTAAAGCAACATCTTCCCTGTTGACTTTAGGCGTTTTGAACCAAGGGGCCTCGTCCCAGCTCACGATGTCACCTTGTAAGTCCGAGGAACAGCGGGCGATGTCACGAATTTCTTCCTCTTTGAGTGCTCGGCCCCAGAAATTTACTTGTGTGATTTTGCCACTCAAGCTCTGGTACCAGTCAAAACCTCCTCCTGGGTAATCATCTTGGTCGTGACCTGTGTGAATGAACATCATTGTACAAAACACTTATTTGATGAGTTTATGTCATACTAATCTGTCAAAAGGACAGTCAAAACCTCCTATCTTGGTCGTGACCTGTGTGAATGACGTCAGTGCACAAAACACTTATTTGGTGAGCTTATGTTACTCTAAACTAGGGTCACCAAACTTTTATTTTTTCACAGCGGGCCAGGTATCTGAAAGAATGACGAGTACTTTTTCATAACAATTTTGTTTAATACAATACAGTGAATATTATATATATATATATATATATATATATATATATATATATATATATATATATGTATTTGATATAAATAAAAAAAATACATGTACAGTGTAGCAGTGGGCCGGATGAACCGATCTCACAGGGAGTAGTATGGTGACTCCTGCATTAAACTGGTGTCTCAACAATGACGTATCTTCAATATGGCAGGTATAGATGTCCGACACGCTACTAAACAGTTTGATATACTTATAAGTAAAAAAGACATTATTGATAGATCTCCTGAAAGACGCAGGAAAAGAAGTTCTTTGTAGATTAGCTCAACTATATACCTAGTGTATGTAATTTCTTTAGATACGCACGTGGTTTAAAATACTAAATATTATTAACCTCTTCAATACGAGGCACATTCTCGCGGGCAGCATCAGTTGCCTGATGTACGATGATTAGTTGATGCCCAATACTTGCGATATAGAATATAAAGTTACAGCTGTATTACTCGTTTTTTTTTTAACTTTGAATATCAATAACCACAGAAAATATGGTCAAGCCAGTTCACAGAATATGAGGTCACTCAGCTACAACTACAAAATAAATATAATCAAGATGCCAACGCAGGAATCCTCATATACCCACTCCCGCCTCATGGCGCGTGCATAGGCATCATCGTATGGACGGGGTTAAAAGTGCTTAAACAGTTAGTCCAACACTGATCAGACTGACCTAAAACTATCGTTCCATTGAGATAAAAGGGTCGTAAACTCTCAAACTGTTCTTCAGCCATCGCTTCTCCTTGGACATAAACCCTTCTGGTACTTGAAGGGTAATCGAACCAGAGGCAGATGTGATACCAAACGTCTTGCTCCGAAGTCATCGTGGCAGAGAAGAATGACGAAAAGAGTGCGAAGCCAGTTTGCCAAGGACTTACATCTTAAAATATAAAAAGAAAAAGAATATATATATATATACACAGTATTAGGAAATAACGAAACCGTTATCATGAATCCCGCACGTTATCATTTTGCGCCACGCGGACAATAGATTAAAAGCTCGCTACGGCTGGGTTTTATGATTTGAATTACATCGCTGTTTATAACGGTTCATTCCGTAAATATAGGTAGTATGTTTTAGGCCATTTAAAATTCGTGAAGATAATTTCTACATAGAATTTGAACAAATTAAATGCATATGACTTGGTATATAGTACTTATGAATATGTTTATATAATATACGTTGGGTGCTAGGTATAAGTGAGGAGTAAAATGCAGGATCACACAAGTGTTGGTCCACTCCTGTATACTACAGTTAGGAAAATACAATCAGGTAAACAAATAAAACAAACACACACACAAATATAAATAGAGAGAGAGAGAAAGAGAGAGAGCATCATAGATAAGTACACTAAGTAACTTACCTGAGTATATCTCGTTGGTGTACTTAGTACTAACGGCGTAACTGACAGGACTAGTCTTTCCGCGGAAGTAGAAGATGTAGGTTCGGTAGCAGAGTGTCAGAGACCTGAGGTAGGGGACGCCTTCCCACTCTGGATCAACCACTGACATAAAATCAATCATCAATATTAGCAGGTTCTTCGTAAAGACGAGGCTGGGAGACGTTTCCACTGTATTTCGGTGGTTTTGATATAAGTAAGACCCCTTTTATGGTAGCAGTTCTGGTTGATTGGCTGGAGGTGTTACCATAAAATGAGTTTAACATTTTTCTCGGACTTGCTGAAACATAGTCTAGTTACAACTGAAAAGTAGCAGGATCAAGAGCAGACAACTTCCTAACATGTTAACTTAATTCAAGTATTTTTTTTTCAAATGATGTCTTATTCTTTGAATCATATTCGGAATGAATTAACATTGAAACCATTATTTTCTGTTTTGAAAGAACTGTATAGCATACGAAAATAATTGTTTTACTGTTTTCTCCAAAAGGACTGTTGAAGTATTTGTAATATTTTGTTTTTGCATTCTTAAGTTGGGTGTGGAAAAACACAAGAAAAAATGCGACAATTCTTTTTAGGAGGTTGTGCTGTCGTGAAGTAAGCAGGTATGGTTTAGATAAACCTGTTCGGAACACTTAGAACCATCCAAACTAGCAGACTAGTGGCAAATTTCACTCTTCAATAAAATAAGCCTTTCTAAGAAAAAGTATATCAAGAAATAAAATCAGATTAGATTTTCAAATAGATTTAAAGCTCCAAAAGATATTGACGACAGGATCGAGGTTTGGAATTGTGCATACATACATACATATATACATATACCAAGGGCTTTTCCCCCTTACAAGGGAGGTAGCCAAAATCAAAGGCATAAAACCACTCCCACCCATTTCATCCCACACACTCCATTCCCCTCCACCCCCTCCCTCCCTCTTATCTTGGCACCTCCGGGATGACGGGTCATCTCTGCATCTCGCCCACTGCCCTGGGCCAGAACCAATGTAGCAAGACACAGCACATCCACAGCAAGGCCGCTTCATTTAATTGGGGACCCCCCCCACACACACACCTCTCCGTCCCCTCATGCAGAAAAAGAGAAAACGGGGAGAAATCCTTTCAGGCTGCGTCAAATATCATTCGCACATACTCCCTAACCCCCCCCCCCCATCCCTTACCCACTCCCTTTCATGCACATACTCTATTATATACCATCGGGTAATTTGTTGAGAAAGTAGGGAATACAGAAAACATTAGAGAATGTAAATATTCCAAAGTAGCAAGTGTTTTATGAAAAGAACAAAAGCTATGCAGATTAAAACTATGAGGAATGAAATAGAGGAAGCTCAACTAGACAAGATAATCAATAAAATGACAATCAACAAGAGAAAAGGAAGAAAAGCATGGTTCTTATAGAATAAATTATTCGTAAAAGTAAAAGTATTAAACAGTCCGAGCGCAGGCTTGTATTAAGGAAGCAGTAGGGGCAAGCTGGCTCTCTAGACTTGGGTTCATTGTGGGTCTATAGACCCAAAATGGGCCCCTGCAGTGAACCTCTATTATGAGAAACATCCCCAGCAAACAAGGATCTCCCCACTCGCCTTCCCACCACCCTTGAACATTGAGCCCCTTTGCATCGTGTATGGCCATCTCAGGTACTACTTTGGGCGCTCCTGGGAGGCATAATTTTATTTCTATAAAATGCAGAAATGGAGACATTATTACATACAAAAGACAGTAAAAAAATAATGAAGAATTATTTTACCAAATGCTTTAATCCTCAGATATTACAGTTCAGTCAGTGAATTAATCTGAAAATTATAGTAAAGTACCAAAATATACATGTGAAGAAATAACGTTCGATCTAGAAAAAAAAAAATCTGGATAAGTAACCATATCAGGGAAAGAAGGTCATCGTAGATAAACTCAACTATATACCTAATAACAGGAAACTTTCCTAAATCATAGTACATTGCTATAGTAGTTTTACCTCATAGGAAAGGAAACCGGAAATACATTAGCAATTATCAGCCGATTAACTAATAATAAAACACACACACACACACACACACACACAATCTGTTTATGCATGTGGTTTTCTAAAGTTAACAAACTTAGGCAGTGTAATGCATGGCAGTGATGCGTCGTATCAGGGGGTTCTTGGAAAAAAAAAAAAAAATGGAATTCCCCATGATTATATCAACTTGTTCAACCAGAGTACGAGTATATGAGGTTGTCGTTATCCATGCAGGAAGATTAAGTACCGAACTTTTCAATTTGTTTTTTGTCTGTGTATTACTATGCGGTTGTAAGAGATTACCACCAGATACTGACTTAAAGAGTCGTCTTGACGTATTTGGTAACATGTAGCTTTAAAGAATCATGGGAGTATTGATAGAATGATTTTGTATAAATCCTCTGATTACTCCATGAGGCTCAGTCAAGGCTTTTTACAAGCATAATTCATGAACTTCAACTACGGCTATATGGACACGTAGCACGCTTCCCTGACGATGATCCCACTTACAAGGTTATCTCCGAAAAAAAAGATAACCTTTTGGTTGAGGAGATAAGGAGAACGCTCGCAAGACTCATGTTTTGAATGGGAAAGTTGACAGCATCGGGGGGAAAACGTGAGGAATGGCGTCGGAATGTGGGCGAAGCGACGCGCCTCCCAGCGTATGCTCCACATAAATGATGATGAAATATTTCCAGGGCCAAATTATAGGAGTTGGGGAGCGGGTAAGTAAGCATTAGCTTCCTCACACACACACACACAGATACACACACACACATACACACACACACACACACACACACACTCACACACACACGCACGCTCACGCGCACACACACACACACAGATACACAAAGGGTTTCTAAAAACCAGGAAAAAAAAAATAGAACGAATATTAGGTATTCATACATTTGTTGTTTAATTACAGATTGGCCCTTATTTTAGAATGAATGCAGAAACGGCAAATGTTTGATACAGAGAGAGAGAGAGAGAGAGAGAGAGAGAGAGAGAGAGAGAGGGGGGGAGAGGGGGGGGAGGGAGAGAGAGAGGGGGGGAGGGAGAGAGAGAGAGGGAGGAAGGAAGAGAGAGAGGGGGGAAGGGGGAGATGGAGAGATAGGTAGATAGATAGATAGAGAGAGAGAGAGAGAGAGGGGAGGGGAAGGGAGAGAGAGAGGGGGAAGGAAGAGAGAGAGGGGGAAGAGAGAGAGAGGGGGGAGGGGGAGAGAGGGGGGAGGGAGAGAGAGAGAGGGGGAAGGGAGAAAGAGAGAGGGGGAAGGGAGAGAGAGAGAGAGAGAGAGAGAGAGAGAGAGAGAGAGAGAGAGAGAGAGAGAGAGAGAGAGAGAGAGAGAGAGAGAGAGAGAGAGAGAGAATGAGCATTCACATGCCCATTCTGACGATTTATTCTTCGGACGTTTAGATATAGTCAAGATACACAAAGCTCTCCCAACCAAGTTGTATGATTTTCCCTTCAAACTGTTTATCTTTTCTCAACACTGCAAACAGAGTACACATATTAACTGACTCAGAAGGAGTGTTTCGTAAAGTCCCCTGGAAAAACAAATTGGAAGTAAATCTTGAAAAAAGTGTGCTCTGGTTGCAGTACTAAGGTACCGGGAATATAAATTTAAAAGAGGAACATCCTATGTATATCCGGTCCCTGATAATTTCTGCAGAATAAGAAAACTATACCATACCATCAGTATTGCACAAGCAATGGCTCTAAAACTAGATGGAATACCTGGCTGTGGTTTGACGCTGAGGTTCATTTTTGTCAACTGCAGAACAACGGCGTCCACTTCGTTAGGAACTCCATCTTCCTGAAAGACAAACACTTCCACGCACTGCCCTGGAACGAAATACACTTTAGATATTCTCTTTATTGGAAATATATCGAGAATATCTAATCTCAACATTAGGAACGAAACTGTTTTTCGGAATTAACCACAATATTAAAGTGTGCCGTATCCAAATGAAAAAAATGAAAATTTCGTACAGAATAATAAATATTCCTTAAAATAGAGATTTACAATACCTGTAAAGTAAGAACAATTTCATCTAACATATTCCTCAAGGAATTTTATTGTTACTTTTGAGAGT
>NC_134793.1:8839200-8846700 GCF_046742065.1 Oratosquilla oratoria
GTAAAAGAAAATCGTGCTCAATAATACTAATTTTCTTCGATAAAATCCCTGAATAGAATAGGTTAATTACTAACCAAGATAATTAGTGAATTTCATTTCTTGGGGTGATGTCAAATTCAAGCTTACCAAATTTATTGGTGAATCTAATTCCTTAGAAAGATGCCCTAAGTCAGGCTCTACCTTGGGTGCAATCAGACCTTGCAATGACACTGTTTTATAAGAATATTATTCTTATAAAAATGGCGGCACGCTAAGGACCCAGTCACAACAAGCTTACGACCTGTTTCCGACCACTGGCGACCAGGTTGATTTGTGCTGTTCTTCTGTTTATAAAAATAATTCAAGACAAGGCGATTGGAATGAATCTCCCTCTCCTCCCCGTCATGAAGATGAATATGAAATAGTTACCTGGCGCTAACCATGAGAGAAACAAAAGTGCCACCGTCCGTCCAAGGTGGTCGGAAACAGGTCATAAGCTTGGTGTAACTGGGGCGGTTACAATATTCTTGACTTCCATATGAACATCTAAACCAGTGGTTCTTAACCTGTGGGGAATTCCCCACTGGTGGGGAATGGCGGAGTTGCCAAGTGGGGAATGTGATAACTGTTAGTTAAAAATCTAATATATGCAAACAAAAATTAAGGGCCGTAAAATGGCACAAAAAAGCAAAGCGTATATTTACGTACTAAACACTGCATGGGTTAAAATCGAATTTGTCAAAGACCGATGCTGTGGTGGGAAATGAAAAGTTGACTCACTAAAAAGTGGGGAATTGGAGAAAAAAGGTTAAGAACCCCTGATCTAAACAATGTGTCTAACATCCATATAGGTTTAACTTCTCCTAATTCGTCATTCATTTTCTCACTATATGAGGAAAGAGTAATTTGACATTTGGAAATTGGAAAAACGAAATATCGTAACTGAAGTCATTTCTACTCAAAGAAGTAGAAGAAGCAAGTGACGTGCAAAATTATAAATGACTACTGTGCCGTCACCTTTCTACCCAATACCTTCATGCTGAAGCAAAATCAGAGCGATGAACACCATAAAAGATGCAGTCATGTCCATCTTGTCCTGTGCGATGACTTTATCAGGAATGTATTCAGTTCGTTCAGCCAGCCAATGGATGAGTTTGGACGACAAAAGTCATTTGGGTAATACGAGATGAAAAGGTGAAGTCCCAGCCGGATTTTTTGTTGGATACCTTGTCGGGTTTGATGAATTACCATTAGCAGAAGCGTCTATGGCCGCTGCTGGTTCACTGTTACTGGTTTTATAGCTTGAAGTCGACTGTTACCGCGCAGACGCCTGTGTCGCCTTGGAGTAGAAATTCCCAAGGATGCAAAATATCAAGATGATATTTGAGGGTACATGTGCATAGAAATACTTCCTCTCTCTCTCTCTCTCTCTGTCTGTCTGTCTCTCTCTCTCCCTCTCTCTCACACACACACGCGCGGTGTGAAGGCTAACATCAAGCATATTTTCTTGGCACACTATTTCATGAATGAAAAAATATTTAGAATGAATCACAATATAAACTTTTGTGTTGAACGATATTTTTTATATATCTATATCATCTTGCCTATCTATATATTATTATTTATTTTACTACTATTTTGCGGCTCCTAATCGTCGTTGTGTGCTAATGTGAGGTCCAAACTAAGAAGATAACTGGTAGAAATTGATAGAAATATCTATCCATCGTCATACCGTCCCGCATCATCCCCAGACACTTTAGTCCCCGCCGACGGATACACGTTTTCTTTGGTTTAGAGATATTTCTAAGAAGCCCATCTCGACACTTCAACTCAAACATAGCGACTCCTTTAATATATTCCCATTTCTTAAATCTTACTCCTACAAAGGAGGTCAGGAGGAGGCGACCTGAGTGGGGTCCTGGTCGACTGGAATAATATTGAAATGAAAGTCCACCAAGCGAAAAAAAAAAAAAAAAACGCTTGCCCATTCATCCATCCATCCGTCTATCCATCTAGGGCAGCAATAAAAATGATAAGGGCTCATTACTGTGTAACGGCACACTATGGATAGGAAGTTGATTTTTTTTTTATGTCACTTGGTGCTGGCTCGAATGCAAATGGTAAAATACCTCACAATAATTGAGATTTCTAAAAAAAAAAAAATATATATATATATAGATTTCTTCAAGAACGCTTTAACCAATTTATTTTCTATTTTTCTAACAATATTAGATTAATTTTTCTTTATAATTCTCTACCAATATTTGAATATCATGAACAGGGGGAACCGTAGTTTTAGAACCAGGAGACTAGCCTAACCAAGAACTTGAATAACAATTTAGAATTATTACCAAACGTTTCGGCAATCAGGTTGTCATCATCAGTGAATCTACAAAATTAATGATAATAATTGATAATAATAATAAAAATAATAATTATAGCAATAACAATAACATTAACAACAATAATATCAATAACAATAACTAACAATAATAATAATAGTAATAATAATAATAATGACAATAATAATAATAATAATGATAATAATAATAATAGTAATAATGATAATAATAACAACAACAACAAAAACAACAACAACAACAACAAAAACAACAACAACAACAACAACAACAACAACAACAACAACAACAACATAGAATAAAGGAGTTCCTGCGAGCAAAATATACCACATAAAAATACAATAGATTGTGGTCTTCCAAACAAATATGAAACAAGACTGAACAATATGAAACGAGATTATTGGAGGATGTGAAGGGGGGCACTAGAAAGGGAATTATTGAGTGTGGGACAGTTAGTTTCTATATAAAGGAATTCTAAAATTCGAAGGTCAGCAGTAGGACGGCTATCTAAACTTCTGAAATGGTGAATAGGCAACTCACTGGAACTTACACTGCTAAGATTGGTCCTGCACGGCCGAGTGAGGGAGGTTTTGGAGTCGTTGGCTTGGTCTCCACGAGTGACCCTTATGCTCGTCCACTCTAATCTTGAAAGGTCCGAAAGTGCTTCCAGTATGTCCTGCCTGGCAGCTAGGGCAAGCGTATTTGTACATAACGGACGAGCGTAGTTCAGCCGGGAGGTGATCCTTATAGTTGCCAAAACAAAAGCTAGTTCGTCAGTTGTTTACAAAAATAAATTTAAATTATATTTGCGGATAGATTTTTTGTAACTAAAAAAATGCCAGTTCGTCAGTTGTTTACAAAGATAAATTTAAGATCTATTTGCCGATAGAGTTTTTGTAGTTAAAAAAGCCAGTTCGTCAGTTGTTTGTGTGGTAAGAAGGGCTTGGCTACATTTGCAAAGATAATTTTAAAATCTATTTGCAGATAGAGCTTTGATAGGTTGTCATGTATCTTAAAATATTTTTTGGAGGAGGGTGATCAAACCAAGTGTAGACACACATTTATTTAAAGAACAATACAGTTTTTACAACAAAAAATGAAACATTTCAAGAAAGATGAAGAATAAAGTATAAGGAAGCAAGATATGTAATCAATTTTCAATGTATCCCCCTTTAGCCCTCACTAAGCGCCTCAATCTGTTATGTACATCACTGCAGGCAGCACGTATGGTTTCTGGCGATATTTTGTCCCAACAAGAGCGCAGTTTGACCTTCAGAGTTTCGATATTTGCATGATTTGAACAACAAGCTTCCCTTTCCAAGATACTCCATATTGAAAAATCCATTGGGTTCAAATCAGGAGAGGAAGGAGGCCACAATTCCTTAGGCCAAAACCCTGCCATATTCTCCTTACACCATTTCTGAACAATATTGGCTGTGTGTGATGTGGCTCCATCCTGTTGTAGGGTTATTCCATCTTCTCCGAAAGTGGCATCAATCCAGGGAACCAATTTCTCCTTCAGCATCTTGAGATAAACGTGTTGGTTAACTTTTACGCCCTCATCAATGAAGATGAGGGGGGTTTTCTGGCCAGTTGAAGTCACTCCACCCCAAACCATCACAGAAGCTGGTTTCTGCCTCCTAAACATCAGCAATTCATTTAGTGGGATGTCTTCTTTATGCACTGCATAGATCCTATCATTTTGGTGATTGTGCACAGCCTGGACAGTGAATAACTTCTCATCTGTCCACAGGACTGGTGGTTGCGTGCCGTTTTCAAGCTTCTCCAAAAGAAGCTTCCCTCTGGCTAATCTTTTGGTCTTTGTCGCTTGTGAGAGTAACTGAACTTTAGTTTTCTTGTATGGCTTGAGACACAGATCCTTTTTCAGCACATTTTGCATTGTCCCATAACTTACTCCAGCCTCTGAAGCCAACATTCTTATGCTTCTCTTTGGATTTCGTCTGATTTTTTCTCTGGTGGTTTTGATGAGCTTTTGCGTTCTTACTGTACGACTGGGAGTGCTTCGTACCTTCGGAAGGGTCGAACCTGTCTCCTTCAAGCGTTTTAAAGCCTTATAAACACCAGCTCTGCTTACACGAGCTTTCAATATTCTACAGATTTCACTGGGGGACTTTCCTGCTTGAGACAATTCTTGAATAGTTGCATTTATCGTGCTCATGATAGACTAAAATCTATATTTCGATCTGCAAAGATAGACAATTGTTTAATAAACACATAAAGCTATACTCCTACACAAAAAGATTTTAAATTTCATTTCGTGAACATATATTTATTTACAATCAAAATTTGTCTACACTTCGTCTGATCACCCTGTATAACCTGACTGCTGAAACGTTTGAAGAATAAATACATAAATGTACGCCGCCTTCTTGGTCCTAGTTCTAATGTTTGAACAGATTTAGTCTAGAATTTCACAATATTCCGTCTCTTTTATTTCATATCATCCTGACAATATTTGAATAGTTTTATTCTAGACTTATGGAACAGCATATAACAATTTAATTCTAGATTTCTCTAACAAAATTGTTAAGGGTTTGATTCTAGATTTCTTTAAAAATTTAACGGGTTCATTCTAGACCTTAATTATGATTTAACAGTTTAATCCTATACTTTAATTTTTTTTTTAAATATTTTATTCTAGACTCTAGCAATATTTTAACTTTATTTTAGACATCAACAATTTTTATTCTAGATATCTCTAACAACGTTTTTAGTTTAATTTTATGATTTCTTCAATATTCATGAGTTTGTATTGTTGCAAAATTAATCATTCGTCGTCCAGTTTTGCGATGTATAACGAAAAGTTATTATTTGAAACAGAAGCGAAACAAAAAGGAAAGCATAAGCTCCAAATCTAACGGATCTGTAATGTGTGATACTTTTATGAGAAAAATAGATAAATAGATATTTTAATGAATTAATGAATAGGTAAATAGATGAAATTATAGATAAATTAATAAATAGATAGATATATGAATAAATACATAGATAAGAATAGATAAATAGATTAAACAATAAATAAATGAATAGATAAATAGAGAAATATATAAATATATAAATTAATGAATTCGTAATAAGATAAATGAATAAATAAATAAATAGGTAAACAAATATTAGATAGATAAATAGATAGATAAATGAATAAATAAATAGATAAGCAAATAAATCAATAAACAAATAAATAAATAAATAGACAAATAAATAGATGAATAGGTTAATAAATAAGTAGATAAATAAACAAGCAAATAAATAAATAATATAAGATTTAATAAATAAAGGGCCACCCGGTGAAGAAAGGGTATGAGAAGAAGATTGGTGCGGAGAACCTACTCTACGGTAGCCTCTTACGAGGCGATAAGACCCCTCTGTACCGGCGGGAAGTTTCTGAAAGAAAGATAGGTAGAAGGAAAGAAGGAAATAAGGAAAGAAAGAAAGAAAGAAAGTAAGAAAAAGGAAAAAGAAAAAAGAAAGAGAGAGAGAAGAAAAGAGAAAAGGAAGGAAGAAAGAAGGAAGAAGGAAGGAAAGAAAGGAAGAAAGGACAAAAAAGAGAAAAGAAAAAAAGAAAGAACGAGAGAAAAGAAGAGTAAAGAAAGAAAGAAGGAAAGAAAAGAAAGAAGAAAAAAGAAAGAGAGAAAGAAAGAAAGAAAGAAAGAAAGAAAGAAAGTTAGAACAAATTTCATAACGTCTTTTGATGAGCTAAAGAAAAGCGTCGGGGGTTGACAACTTCGACAACCTGATTCATTAGCAAGCCTTCCTGCGGCTTAACTCAATATATCATAGCTGTTACCTTGGGAGTCTCTTACCGGACACACCCGTGGCCTCAAGTAAACTGGCAACGGTCACCAGGTATTTCCACAGGTCTGTATTACCCTGTTTGCCGGCATATAAGACGCACCCTCGCATAAGATGCCCCCTCCCCCATATTTTACAAGGATAATTGGTGGAAAAATAGTATGTCTCATCATACATTTATTTACATATATTCTAAGTGGTTTTGTAGGGAAAAATATATGATTCTGTGCATCTGTAATACGGCCGGATTAGACGCAGGGCAATTTTGAGATACATTTGAAAAAAACCGTCTTACACACCGGTAAATACGGTGTAAGGCATCGGAGGAACGGGGTATGGTGTTTCTTGTACTTCCGTCGTGACGCGAGTATTCTGGAGCTTATGAGAGGTGAGGGGGTGACTCTAAATTTGTGTTGCTATGTTGTATCTTGGAGGCTCATTGAAGTCCATGGGCCCACAACAAATGGGGCTCTCGTCGGATTTCTTAGGCAGCTGGGGGGGACCTTCTTGTACTCGTGACCTGACTTAACCTGACCTAACTTGACCTTTATCACTTTTATTTATTTATTTATTCATTTATTTATTCATATATTTATATATATTTATTTATCTATTTACATATTTATATATTTGTTTATCTATTTATTGATTAATCAATTCATTTACATATTTATTCATTTATTTATCTGTTTATTTACTTAATAATTTATTCATCTATTCATCTATTTTCTATTCATACATTTTTTTTTGCAAATGATTCTAGCAATTGTCAATGCACTTTTTCCCCTTGTAGATTAGAAATTGATCCGGTAAATAAACAGAGTAATTTTTTTCAAATCTTGGTTGGAGAAATGTTGTCACAGGGTAAATAAGACTTGTGTACAAGTTTGTACATAAGAGTGTATGTAATGCTTTTTATGTGTACGGTACTTGTTTGTCTGTGTAAGCAAGCATATACTCAATTTGTTTTGCTTTTCTGCATTTCTAATAAAGTGTGCTACTTATATATACACTTTTGTGTGTGCAGATAGGCAGATATCTTTCCCCGCATAATTATGCAAATTGTTTATTCCCTTGATTTGTTGTTTCTATATTAATAGACTAAGAAAAATGATTTGTGTGATGTCGATAATATCGTATATGTAATCTCTCTCTGAGAGCATATCTTAGTAGGTAGTAATTGAATATGAATTGCTCGGTGGAAGAAATCTTTGAAGCTATCTTGGTTCATTATCAACCTCAGCGTTGCTGACCAAAGTAAAAAAAAAAAAAAAAAAAAAAGAGGAAATGAAATTGAGTTTATATTTGTCGTTATGAAATGTGATCGATTTTTGGTACACTGCAGAAA
>NC_134793.1:8849200-8861700 GCF_046742065.1 Oratosquilla oratoria
TAGGTTCTTCATACATAAATTTTTACAACAGAAGCTTCATTATCTCGTATAATTTCGTGTTAGCTGCATGAGGCAGAGGAACAGAAGGAAACTTATTTTCATTACGGAGTGGGACTGTTGTCAAGTTTCCTTTGGAAGAGTCAGTAGATAAGCGTCACTCACTCGTGTTTTATTCTTTACTAAGCTCCTTCATAGCAGACTGGACAATCATTGCATAATAGCAGACCGTCCTCAAGTGAGAAAAAAAATATCTAAAACACTATGGTAATCAGCCGATTTCTGTAATGAACCGCACATAAAATCAAATGATAGGGGTATACTAAAACACAAAAACTATAAATGATACATTTTTTAGAAAGACTTTATTTTCGATTTAGAGTACAAAAATGCATAAAAAACAAATATCCATTTTCTTGAGACGCGTTGTCTGTTGACCAACGTAATTGGTCCCGGATGGATTGCTTATGAAAATCCGTTGATGTCGACGATGAAGTTCCTTCTCCTCAGTGAGGAAAGGGAAATCCTGAACAGTGAAGAGATTAAACTGCAGAAGGGTTTGTACACTTCACCATATATACTCACTTCACCCAGGAAGATAGAACCCAGCGGCTCAGGGAACCTGCGACGACCAGCATCTTCAGAGGCATCATTTTGCATCTCGTCTACACGGTAATGCAAAATGAGTGGTCTTGGTAGGTAAAGGCGGCCCACACTCGCCTGACACCTTCGGTTTTTGAGATAACAGGGAGATTTAGTTGCCCAGGTGTTGCCAGCACTGAGACCTCCCCAATCTGGTAAGGATATCACCAGTTTGTTGGCGAATGCTTTTTCATCAGGATATAGATTCGAAGCAAGCCATACTAGATCCCCCAGACCAGTTATTCCCAAACGTTTTTCAATTTGTTATCCAATTTAACTTGCCACATTAAGGCATGTTACCACTTTCAAAAGTTTTCTCAACAGTGATATATTTGGCTAAATTAAACACTAGAAATATTTTCGTTTATTTGTTGTATTTGAACATTGTGCATCTTTAATGACTATTGCCATTGTTATTCGGTTAAACTTTATTACTATACAATTCTACACACTAGGACTAAGTAAACATTAATCCTAATGTCAGATACCGCAATGTCCCATTGATTTTCAGATTTTTTGTCACCCCTCCATTACTCCCTGAAAATTGGTCAAATTACCCCGAAGGGGTAATTTAGTCCCAGAGGGTAATTTACCCTCAGTTTGGGAACCACTGAGCTAGACGAAGCCCGGGGACGCGCTGGATGGAGGACGGTTGACGCAAGCCTGATGGTGTATATACTTGATTCTTTTTTCATTATTATGGTTATGATGTCAGAGCTTTAGGTTTCCAGATACTATTTTAAGTCTTTTTACTACGTATAAAAACTGTCTCTTCTTTATTTTGTTTGGTCCTTTCTCCATATATTAAAAACACAATTTATTGTTGATTTTTTTATGGTTATGATGTTAGGGCTTTTAGTTTCCAGATACTATTTTAAGTATTTTCACTACGTATAAAAACTCTCTCTTCTTTATTTTGTTTGGTACTTTCTCCTTATGTTAAAAACACTATTTTTGTTAATGCTTTTTTATATGGTTATGATGTCTGGGGGTTTTGGTTTCCGAATCCTATTTTAAGCCTTTTTTCTATGTATAAAGATCCTCCCTTATTCTGTTTTTTTTCCATGTGTTAAAAACATTGTTTTCTTGCTAACGTGTTCCTGCAATTTTGTCTCTTCAAAGGAAAAGTAGTGACCTTTTGGATTCCATTTATTCCTTTAGTTCTGATTGCAAGAACTATTTTCGTTTGTTTAGAATCTAAGAAGACTTTTCGGTTTATGTATCATATCTAAAATAGAAATAAATCACCCTAAAGGTCACTAGAGGTAGTAAGTCCTCTTATTGCTCTAAAGTAAGTCTCACTTTTTATGAGCTATGGACAAAGGAGGAATAAGGAATCAGAGCAGAGTTTTTCGTATTGGTACTTTATTTTTCTGAAACCAAAATAATTATACAGTAAGTCAAATAAAAACAGAGCATTACATCCGTGAATATAACCGTACATAAACAATAATTCAATGTCCAGTTAGACCCCAGGAAGAAAAATCATCAGTCTTGAAACAAGGATTCCTAAGTCGCTTACATAAATTACGTATTTTCATGTGAACTCTTTCAGACATAACCATTGATATGTTTTATAGAAGGAAACTGAGAGTGCAGATGAGCAGGCATAAAGAGTTTTTTGAAAGGTGCAACAGTGATAGTGAGAGTGATGATGTATGAAGCATTTGGTATACGGGATTATACAGATGAAAGTATGAATTGTTTATATTAAACAGCATGAAGAAAGAACACGTAGGCCAATACAGGAATACAAAAATATTATGCTGTAATTCAGTGCTTTCAAGAAAACATCTTGCAGTCCAATTTTCAGTAAACCGTTTATATTTCATTTCACATGTCTTATTTCCACAATTTTAGAAGTAAATGGAGTGCCAACTAGGTCCCAGACAGCCAGCACTACAAATAAAAAAAAAATCCAGTAGGACTCCTGTAGGACTGAATATGCGAAAGTCATATATATTCCTAACGGAACATTTTTATAACAGGTGATAGTTACGGACTAACGGAATTGGAAATTTTGGCTGATGATATAATGTGTTTCACTCAAGCTATCATTTAAATCGAAAAGATCTACAATAATCAATGGATCTTGTGTAAAATCCTAATAATCTCTAGCACTGTGTATTCACTTTGAATAATTTTTTTTTACCAAAGTCTAGGATTCTATAACCCAATATTTTCTTTATCAAGGGTAGCTGTTGACGGGAAAGCTTTAAAGCTAACTTACAGTTGGTAGACATTTCTGTGATATTTGATCCTCCTGATAAGATGTCAGAAGCGTTACCCATAAATAATCATATTCAGAGTAAATTCCAACAAACTGATTTGGAATAAGGTTTTAATTGTAGACAGGACAGGTTATCTATGAAATTATATAGTCGTAGCAAAAACTATGATAGGATTACATAGTTCTGTTCCAGACGAATAACGAGGTATATATAATCTTGTACCTCACTTTGTGAAGCTCGCTGATCGAGCGGTGTTAGGGCGTCGTTACTTGCGGCGAAGGTCAAGGGGATGGCGGCTCGAACCCTGCCACCGGCGAAGTTGAATCAAGTGAATGGCTCATTAGATTCTACGCTACAAAGTCCTCTGTAAGAGGCACCGTCCTAGCCTCCCGATAGGGGAGAGTTTGTGACGTTAAACCATATCATAATCATTAAGTACTTTACTCGTATGCTGGTAATATTGAAAAAAAAAAAAAAAAATAGATTTGATTTCGGTGATAGTTAATATGGACGTAAATTTAGAATTTAGTGTTGAAAAGGATGATAATTTTTACTTTATATATACCTGTGATTTGATTGTTTTATGATTATATAAAGTTATTGATTATCAAAAAAATAATTCACTTTGCAACTGATGATTTTGTAATTATTTCACTTGAAATTGAGAACGTTTTCTTTTCTCGTAACATGAAAACATGTAGTATCCCCAATTCACAAGACCTCAGAAGTCTGATAGAATTATAATTTATATATTTTCTATTTGAATATATATAAAATATACTAGTTAATGCAAAAATTACGTTAAAACAAAAATACGACATAAGCGAAAAATGCAGATATTTAAGATTTATTTGTGTGAAGTATATAGAAGAGTCGGTGTTTTCTTTCATCCACTACTTGTGGTTTTGATCTTTTTATTACCCTCGTGATACCACTTTGCTATTGTCTCTTGTATTCTACAATAAGAAAATATAAACTCATAATGAAATGATCCTCACTTGTCAGCTATTTTTTAAGCCTTTATCTATGGACCTTATGGGAATTTATACTCCGTACAATGTCGCCGATTGTCCAAATTTACATGGTATGTACAACGGTGTTCAAACTTTATATAACTCCTAGATTTTCTATAAGGAGTATACAGAAAACACACCAAAGTGAAGAGATCAGCACATATTCTAATTTCAATATAAACATTAAAAATAAAAGGTTAATGCTACGTGATTAGTCTATCGCGACAGGAAAGATTTACGACTGCCACAAGCAAAGAGGAAGACAGAGGGAGAGATGAGAACAAGAGAACAATGAAACAAAGAAGTCGTGGAGGAGGTAGAAAGAAGAGAGGCCAGTGAGAGGCTGTAAATAAGGAGGCCAATAGTTTCAAGGACAGTAAGAAAGTATTATTCTAAGAGTGAAAGAAAACAGAATTGGAGATGAGGAATAAAAAGAAAAATAACGGGGCTGGAACGACAGGAAATAATGGCAATGGTGAGGGATTATCATACGATTGTAAGGATTTTGGAGAGTGTTGATAGGACACAAAAGTCATATATCCTGCTCTGATTAAAGGGGTTATCACACTGGGCTATTTTTCCTCCCACATCCTACCTCCAACCTCAGTTTGAATAACTAGAATAGGACTTCGTTTACAAAAATCTAGACTTCTCTAAGAGCATTGCAACAGTATGTCTAACATTCGTTTAGGTTTACAATTTCTTAGTTCATTATCTAGCTTTGATAATTTGATATTTAGAGATTTGAAATATAATATATCGTAACCGAAGTCGTTTTCACTCAAACGAATTCTCAACTGTCGGTGATAGTAAAACCTGTGGAAGCCCAGAATGATAACCCCATAAGATGTTTCCAGGACAAAGGAGGTTGAAAAACTCCTGAAGTCATTCAATTTTTTAGGATATCATTGATCCCCGTAGACTATTTTCATTGCTTCTTGGGAAGCATCTGCAACTGTCGCTCTCCAGACTGGGCACAGTTTCCAGAAAGCTTTTGTGATCAGTATCTTTCCATTCATACTGGAGAATCACAAACATTGCAGCCATTCCCTAAGGCTCTCCGTCGTTCAATCATGTTTACACTTTCTAAGACTTTCAGACTTAATCACGTCTTACGTCCCTCGCTTCTTGGGATGCTCTTGCGTGTTGTCGCCTAGTTTACCCATCGTAAAGTTAAATTAAACAAATATAGGTTTAAGAAGGAAACAAACAAGAACTGGTTCACCAATAAAGTGGAACAGACTTATTAACAATGTAGTGAACGCTGAAACAATTGGTTTGTCTAAGAGAAGATTAGATAACTTTATGGATAAGGATGAAATGTGATAAGGGATATGGAATTGCCTAGCGTAGGCCATAAGGTCTCTTGCAGTTCTCTCCATTATTATGTTCTTATGTTCCAAAATATCGGAACTACCGACGCTCCACTCCAACAATACCCAACAGGCTCTCGTTCCATGCCCCACGAAGCTCAAGTCGTCCAGTTTAATCTTTCAGTGATCTTTGATCATGGCAGCCATAATGGGTTGCTTGAGAGGTAGCGTTCAGCGGCTTGATTTGATCGATGTTGACGTATCAACGTGTGTGCATCGACGGGAGGTACAGTGAGTTGTATACTGCCTACTCAGGCGTACCATAGGGTAGTACACTTGGAGTCGTGTTTTTTCATATCTACATATCGGAATTGACACGGATAACCAGAGATATGATGCGCCGATAATGCAAAATTGATTGCAATAGTTGATTCTCCCGAATCTCGTGGTGCTGTCAGCAGGTAACTAAATTAATATCTTCGACGCATATCTGGTTGTCACTCCTGGAACATAATGCTAAACGTTTCAAAGTTGAGATACATATCACTTTCGCGTAGTAGGAAACCTCCTCACGATGTTCTGTTTGTCGCCGGTTTAACTTTGAAAATCTGCAACGATCCAGACATTTTGGAAGTGAATTGAAGTTCGATGCTTACTTCCAAACAGTACATCTGATGTCTAGTGTAGTCGGCCTCGTGCAAGTTTAGCAAATTATGAATGACTCACAAGATAATGACAAAGCCATTTCTAACAGTTGTGTCCGCTGCTTCTCACCATAATCACCGTCCCACTCCCATGCAGTGGGAAGTCAGAAACCCCTGGTAAGGCAAAGCCCTGTCACTCACGGCAATCCGCTGGGTATTTTAGGCCGGTGTTGGGTCGCCTCTCCGCCTGGCCATGACTGTCGGAAACCCAACGCGACATAGCCTGCACCGGGTCCCAGGAATCGAACTCACGACCACGAATTCATGAGTTCGACACGGTATCGACTGAGCTACCGCGAGGTCCTCCTAGTTCTTGAGTAATGAGTTCCCGTGTGGTCGCATGCTGTTACGTATTTTCTACAGCTCATTGAGAGCCTCTGTTCTTGTTTCTTCTTTGGTGGTGAGGTGAGTTGTGATCTTGGGCATGGTCGCAATGTCAGCAACATTTGCACACTGTGTAAGGCTCGCACCGATTGACATCACTCGTTCTACGCCTCAATTTCTGAAGTGCCAAGACCAGTCGACTTGTCTCTTGGACAAGGTTTTTAGAACTGTTACATTGCTTACTGAACATATGAAGCGTAGTACTTTGTCTTGAATGTCCCTGACTGATGCAAAGTTGTATATTGCGGTGTCTTCATCGTGCATTCACCGAACCATTCTTGATTGGAAAAATAGAACACGATTTCTTCAAAATATAGGTGTATACTTTATTAGTGCACAAAATGAACCATGTATCAGTTGCACACAAAACCACCGTGTTCAAAGAATAAAACCAACGTAACGTGTGTGTGTGTGTGTGTGTGTGTGTGTGTGTGTGTGTGTGTGTGTGTGTGTGTTTCGTGTGTGTATGACTTCAATCAAGCCCCTGAGCCTGATTCACGGAATCCTGGTTAAGAACCATTGGTATTGACGTATGCAAACCACAAGTTCTTGGATTGATTCAGTTAGCTTGCGTTGTATGTCACTCCAAAAATTGAAGCGCACATAGATCCTTGATGAACGCCACGATTTTGTCCAACGACAGTTCGTCGATGTCTTTTGGTGGGGACTGTTGTGTCGCAAGAAGTAGTTTGTACGTAGTAGCTGATTGGTTTGTAAGAAATACTTGTGCCTTTTGTTGTTTGCAACGGAATGGACACCAAGAAATTTGCAGAGCCTGGTGCAGTAAGTCATTCATAATTTTACAGTTGAGTCGAAAGATGCGTGCTTGGAGTAAAGTCGCCATAGCCGCTGCAGATAGTGTCTGTACCGGACGTTTCCTGCAGCCGTTCAAAAAGAGTAAACTCCTCCTTTATTTGGCTTTCTACCCTTTGGAAAATTTGCTGTTGTTTTTGCTGCTGGATCTGCTGTTGCTGTTGCTGCATCTGCTACTGTATCAATTTGATGAGCTCTGTAACTTTCACCGTTGCTGACAATCCCGGTCAATCCATAAACGAAACACATTCCTTTAGTAATGACAGAATCCTACTTACTGCGCCAGTAAGCCCCTGTTGTATTTCCAGGGATTCAATAAACACTGTTGAATACATTATCGTAGATACTTTTACAGTAACATAAATCACTCATAACAATAGTGTACATTCCAGACAACTTTACTCAACGTCAGGAGAAACACGACTGTCCTTCCGTCATGAGGTGCGGGTATTCATACCCATTAGTGACGTCATTTTGGAATACTCTCGACGGTGTCTCGTAATTACAGGAACATTCATGCAAGTAATCGAACATTCAAGTATCGTTAATTACGTACGACAAGCAAAACCACGATTAACATTTATAATTGACAGTACGCATGTATGATGACTCATTAACTACACGTGTTATAACAAATAAGAATATCAATAAAAGTAATAACAGTAATGATAATAGAAATAATAATAGTAATGATAATAAAATTAATAATAGTGATAATAATAATAACAATAAAGATAATGATAATAGTACATACATGTACCAACGGCTTTCTCCCCCTTACAAGGGAGGTAGAAAAAAAAAAAAAAAAACTCCCATCCCCACATACTCCACTCCCATTCACCCCCCTCCCTCTCTTTTATCTCGGCTCCTCATGGATGACGGGTCATCCCTGCATCTCACCCACTGCCCTGGGTCAAGCAAAGTAGTAAGACACAGTACATCCACAGCAAGGCCGCTTTATTCAATTGGCGACCCCTCCTCTCCGTCTTTCATGCAGAAAAAAGACGGGGATAAATCCTTTCGGGCTGCGTCAAAATAATATTCACACATACTCCTTCACCCCCTCCCTTCCACGTATCACAGCATCATCTGTACACAATCATTCTCCACTCAACCCTATCTTCTGCCTTTTCCCTTCCTTCCTCAACAAACATTCCCTTCTTTCCCAATGCCCCTTTTACCCCATCCATCCCTCTCATCCTTGGTTGTCCCCTTATGTTCACTCCTCTCACCTCTGCTTTCCACATCTCTTTTACTAATCTTTCTTCACTCATTCTTTCCATGTGTCCAAACCATCCCAATATTCTTTCATCAACCCTATCTCCCAACTCCATTTCCACCCTCACTCTCCTCCTCACCTGGATGAAATGTACATTTTGGATGAAATGTAAAGCAACCTAATAGATTTGATTCTAAATTTGGATGAAATGTATAGTAACCTAACAGATTTAATTCAAAATGCACAAAATAAATTTATTTCCCCTCAAGTCAATGCGGAAGAATAGTAATACTCCCAAATGGATGACGGACATACTGAAACATGAGATCGGAATGAAAAGAGGGCTTTACGTAAGAATAAAAAACGGGGAAACACACCTTATACCTAACATAGTGATATGACGAGACTGGTTAAAAATAATACGCGCACAGCGAAACGTAACTATGAAATTAAGGTTGCCAGACAAGCAAGATCCAACCCAAAGGGCTTCTTTCATCTCTACAGAACAAAAAATAAGGAAATGATAGGCCCAATTCAAAATGACGAAAATGTCATGATAGAATCGGAGGAAAAAATGAGTGAGGCGTTTAACAAATATTTTCTCTCGGTGTTTACTAAGGAGAGGTTAGATAAGGTACCTGACTGCGATCCAATTTTCAGTGGGGATGAAGAAAGTAGACTATCTAATATCAGCATTACTAAGGTGTAATGAAGCAAATTGAAAGACTTAAAGCTACAAAACCATCGGGTCTAGACGAAATATTTCCGAGAGTGCTTAAATAATGTAAATATGAAATCTGCGACCAGATTACTGAAATATTTAATAAGTCTGGAGACACTGGTTTTGTGCCTTTTGCTTGTGGGCAGACAAACGTTGTTCCTGTTTTCAAAAAGGGAGATAAATTGTCTATACGCAACTACAGGCCATTCAGTTTGCCATCACTCATAGGTAAAATGCTTGAATCAATAATAGTTAATAGACTCAGAGAACACATCGAGATACATAATTTGATTCGTGACACATAGCATGGTTTCTCCAAAGGTAAGTCATGTGTGACTAATCTTCTATCTTTTTGCGAGTATATTAAAGTATACAAGGCGTCAGAAAACAATGATAATTACAATGTTATTTACCTTGATTTAAAGCGTTCGACAAGGTGCCCCATCAGAGACTACTAAATAAAATCGAGTCCCATGGCATAGGAGGAAAAATGTTGGAATGGATTAGAGCTTGGATCAGTAATAGAAAACTGCGGGTCACCATAAATGGTGTAAAATCCAGGTGGGGGAGTGTTTCTAGTGGGGTCCCCCCGGGCTCGGTTTTGGGTCCCTTATTGTTCATTATGTACATGAACGACTTGGACAATAGGATTAATAGTGATGTTTGTAAGTTTGAGGACAACACTAAAATAAGACGCCTAATTAGGTCAGGAGACGACGTCGAGATTCTGCAGGGTGATCTAAATAAATTGTTCATATGGTCGGTGAAATGGCAAATGAACTTCAATATCTCAAAGTGCAGGGTGTTAAACATAATGTTACACAACTCCGAAAATATATATAGCTTAGATAACACGTTTTTAGAGAAAACTGAGTGCAAGAGAGACTTGGGAGTTCTAGTGAGTCCTGGCTTTAAATCCAGGAAACAGTGCATTAGCGCCAGGAATAAAGCTAACAAAGCGTTAGGTTTCATTTGAGCAGTAGTCGTCATTCAGGTCAGGTCAACCGGGTAGCTGCTTCAATTAGTGATATGGCGAGTGGTTGTGTTACCGTGTTCAGCGCTGATGAGGTACAATCTCTACTTAGTAGAATTGAAGCCTTGGAGGATGCTGTAAAGTGCCTTAAAGAGGAGAATCGTGTTCTCCGCTCGAAGACCCAAAATACGAAAGACAAAACTACTTATGAGCTTGGATGGAAAACGGCGAAAAACAAGGTGCGGAACAGTGGAAAAAAGTCTTCACCAGCCCCGCTTGCTTGCAAGAACTCGTTTCAAGCACTAGCGAATCTGCAGGAAGAAACAAATTAAATTCAAGAGAAGAAGGGAAGGGCAGACGCTGGATCCCTGCCCACAGGTAAGATTATGGTTGTAGGAGACAGTCAAGTGAGGTACTTAGACAGGGATTTCTGCGATAAAGATAGAAAACATAGGACGCAGGTGTGTTTCCCCGGCGCGGGGATAGGAGATGTTAGAGATAGGATTGGAGAGTGTTTAGTAAGGTAAGGTAAGGACCCTGTAGTTTGCTTAAGTGCCGGGGGCAATAATATAGGTAAGTTAGGGAGTGAGGAATCGTTTGCGCGGTTCCGGAATGCGCTAGACAAGATAAGAAATAGGGAAGGTGTTCCTGTTATATGTGGAATCCTTTCGAGGCGTAGAGTTGGAGGTATGTGGCATCCCAGGGCTATTGCAATGAATTGCAGGCTGGCAAAACATTGTAAGGCCAATGGATGGGCATTTGTCGACAACTGGGACCGCATTTATGGTATGAATCATCTATATATAAGGAACGGGGTGCACTTGTCGCCCAGAGGATTTCGGGTCCTCGTTGAATCCCTTGAGAGATAAGCAGGCATTCTACAGGTTTTTTTTTCGGGTAAATTACGTGGGAGTAGGGGGGAAGTATCGGAATATAGTTTAGGCAATAGAAACAACTTAGAGAGGGACTGTGAAAAGAATCACCAAAGCAGGTGGATGGAAGATAAACTTAAAGTTTACTATACAAATAACAGAAGCATAATTAACAAAACTGATTTGCTGCGAGGTATAGCATGCGCAGAGATTTTCGATATTATAGCTATTACTGATTCCTGGATCAACATGGTTGATAGACATTTCCTTCCGGAAATCGAAATAGAAGGATATATGTTTTTTTCACAAGGATATGGTTGGCAGGAGTGGGGAAGGTGTAGCACTTTTCGTTAGAAATACAGTAAACTGTATTATCAACAATTCCATTAAGGAAGAGGACTGTACGGAATCTGTTTGGGTAGAGATTATAGTCAAGAATATGAAAGATATCATTGGCGTCTTGTATAAACCTCCTAACCTCAGCATTGAGCAGACTGATCCCCTGATTTATGAAATTCACAGAGCGTCCCAGTACAAAAACGTTGTGATCATGGGAGATTTTAATTATAGAAACATTGACTGGGAAACTTTAATAGGAGATCAGGAAACGAAGAAATTCCTAGATGTGGTGCAGGATAATTTCCTAAAACAAGTGATTACCGATCCTACGAGGGGAGAAAATACCCTGGACTTACTTTTAACTAATAATGAGCACCTAATGAGCAACGTAAAAGTGGGAGATAGTCTAGGCTCTAGCGATCATCAAGAAATAAGATTTAATATCATTTGGGAAGAATTAAAAAGTACGAATAACGTCCAAGTACCAGACTTCAGGAGAGCAAACTTTGACAATATAAAAACCTATTTGAAATTGAATATGAAAAGTTATACGGACTTTTCGGTCGTTCCAGACATTATTGACGGGGTCAGGTCTAGGTACTTGATCAGGGGTCTGGTCACGTAGGGTAATATGCATACCTTGGATCAGGTCACTTTGGGGGCGGGGGCTCAACAGACAGGTCAGCAATTTGGATGAAATGTATAGCAATCTAACTGATCTAATTATTAATGCACAAAATACATTTATCCCCCTGAAGTCGATAGGGAAAAATAGTAGTACTCCTAAATGGATGACGGACAGAATGAAACATGAGATCGGAATGAAAAGAGGACTTTACATACAAATAAAAAACGGGGAATCACACCTTAGATCAAGATATAACGAAATGGTAAAGCAGGTTAAAAAGAATACACGTACAGCGAAACGTAATTATGAAATTAAGGTTGATAGTCAAGCAAGATCCAACCCAAAGGGATTCTTTCATCTCTATAGAACAAAAAATAAAGAATAGGACCAATTAAAAACGATGGAAATGTCATGATAGAATCGGAGGAAAAAATGAGTGAGTTTAACAATGATTTTCTATCGGTGTTTACTAATGAGAGGTTAGATAAAGTACCTGACTGCAATCCGATTTTCAGAGGGGATGAAGAAAGTAGTCTATCTAATATCAGCATTAGTAAAGAAGAAGTAGTCAAGCAGATTGAAAGACTTAAAGCTACAAAATCCCCGGGTCCAGATGAAATTTTTCCGAGAATGCTAAAGGAGTGTAAATTT
>NC_134793.1:8869200-8876332 GCF_046742065.1 Oratosquilla oratoria
ATGACCGGTCGGACAGAAGAACCACTGTCTTTTCATATGTATTCTATTTCTATGTGATAACTGTTAGTAAAAAATCTGATATATGCAAACAAAAATTAAGGGCCGTAAAATGGCACAAAAAAGCAAAGCGTATATTTACGTACTAAACACTGCATGGGTTAAAATCGAATTTGTCAAAGACCGATGCTGTGGTGGGAAATGGAGAGTTGGCTCACTAAAAAGTGGGGATTTGGAGAAAAAAGGTTAAGAACCCCTGTCCTAGTTCATCACCCAGCTTTGCTATATACAACGGAATGGTAATTTGATATTTGTTGATTTGAAAAATAGAATATCGTAACCGAAGTCATTTTTACTCAAACGAACTCTCAGCTGTCGGCGCTGGTGAAACCCGTGGAAGTTCAGTGTAATAACTTATTATGCAACACCAAGCCTGAGGATAGAACACCGTGGTTTAGAAACGTCGTATAAACTTTCGGAATAATTTAAAAGAGGAAATAGTCGAATAAATCGTAGATCAATTTAAAATAAAGTTTGACAGACGAAGACAAAGGTGTATTCCATGAGTGTTTATCTTTTCCTATGCATTACGGTTAAGTACACGCATACATTCATACATACATATATATATATATATATATATATATATATATATATATATATTTTATATATATAAATATATATATATATACACACACACACACATATATATATATATATATATATATATATATATATATATATATATATATATATATATATATATATATATATACACACACACATATATATATATATATATACACATGTATTAGGCTGTAAAGACTCGATGAAAATGAGACTACGTCTTGCTACACCATGCGAGTATAATCGGGGAGTTGTCAATCTCTCCAGTGGCTAGCGTCTTTGTTACGTGATTATATTAGAATAGCCTAGGGTTCGAGTCCCAGTGGCGGAGCTTCTAACAATCCAAATGTAATATGATTGTACTCGACTCCACAACGTCTGAGCCTTCTACAGGGTCCACTGATGTTAATGGAAATCAAAGGTACAGTCGTATCAAACTATTTCATCGAAATGAGTTACACAGACTGCATCTCTTTAGGGACCTGTTTGGTGTTCATTCAAGATGTCTTGCCTGACTGACAGGGCGAGCCTTGGCGTGCCCGTGCGGACGCTAGGTATTTTGGTCCTATACATGATGATCCAGCTGTCTCAAGAAGTGTAGTTGTATAGTTTGGTTTTAATAACCCACTGTAGGACATTACAGCCTCTGCACTTCATCGCTATGGCTTAATCCGCCTTGGTAAGGTTGTACGTATGGTGAAAAGTGCATGTCAAGTGTTTGGTATGTTGGAATGGCTCGACCATATTGATCAGGTACTAGGGCAGTGGACAAGATGCAGGGATGACACCTCATCCAGGAGGTGTCAAGATAAGAGGGGGGAAAGAGTGTAGAGGGGAATGGAGTATGTAGGGGATGGAATAGGTGGGAGTGGTTTCTATGCCTTTGTTTTTTGGCTACCTCCCTTGTAAGGGGGAAAA
The DNA here is from genome assembly GCF_046742065.1 of Oratosquilla oratoria. Lineage (NCBI taxonomy): Eukaryota > Metazoa > Arthropoda > Malacostraca > Stomatopoda > Squillidae > Oratosquilla > Oratosquilla oratoria. The sequence goes on from NC_134793.1 coordinate 8,870,743, forward strand.
AGTCTTTGGTATATGTATTTATGTATGTATGTATGTATGTATGTATGTATGTATGTATGTATGTATGCATGTATGTATGTATGTAAGTATGTACAAGGGCATATATGCGACACTGATCTACCGTATGAAAGACTATATATTCTTTGCCCTAATACAGTGAACTGCTTAGTGCTATACATATCCTTCCCCTTCTTTTGAAATTCGTGGGCCAAACAATGAACTCTCTTCTGGAAAATGAACGCGACGGTGATACACTACGCGATTAATTGGCTCCGCGAGATAGGCTTTCGAGCACGGGGGAGTAGATACAGTTTCATTCTCATGGGCACTCTTCCAGTCCTGGAATCAGATTTCGCGTTAGCACATGACCCAAAGGGTTCTCAAACTTTATTTTCTTTATCCAAGGACCCCTTTTATGACAAAATCCGAGCACCCACTCACATAACTGGTTGACACAAAAAGGGGACAAACACAAAACAACAATCAACAATAACAATATAATTACAGAAATCACCAATGCACAAAAATATTAGAAATAACAACTTTTTTTACCCGACGACTCATAATACATACACTCCTAACGGACCATGGATGCACACTGACGATGACTGACGTTCCACCGTTGTTGTCAGATGGCTCTCACGGAACTCTTTCAAAATGCCAAGGACCCAACCTTGACGGTTCAACGGCTCAGTGGTACCGTTCGCAACCGTTAATCCAGCGGTCCGACTTCGAGATCCGCCATGGCTGAAAGGAATTCAGTATCGCTGCATTACGAGCCGGTACTCAAAATCTCGTGGGCAAGGAGTTGAGTGTATGCGTATTTGTGTGTCAGAGGTCACTGCACTACCCATAGATCGGGCATATATGAGCTCTGAGTTCTCATCCGGGAGGGTAATAGCGGTCGATGACGAGTCCAACATGTGATCCAAGAGCATGGTGAATCATATAATCAACCAATACAACAACGCCTCTGCGGCCACGTTGTTTTGGTGACGGGTTCTGGATTAGCAAGAAGGGGTACGAGAAGGTGCGCGTGGGCATGATACACAACCTTAGTTTTTTTTTTCATGAAAGTGGCACAACCTCGTCACAACCTTAGGTGTTACGACCAATGATGACCGTGTCTAGTTCAGCTGTACGTTCGCTCCAAGAAGGTGAAACCCGGTTTGGTGTGGGAGGGGAATCACGAGTAGATGATTTGTACCGGTGACCTCTGGTCCACGTGGGGAGGGTTCTAAAACTCTACCAGGGATCCTGTGAACACCGAAGGGTTCCTGCTACTGGCTAGATTGAATTACCTGAAGTAGTTGGCCTGCTTCGGCTGTTGAGAAGACGTTGTATTAGTAGACCTCGAGAAGTACCTGTTGAAGTACCTGGCATGATTGGCCTGCTTCGAGAGTGGGGTTGTCTTCCGTCGGTGCAATAATCTTGTGAATCATTCGAATGTACTATTCCTGTTTGGCGTTCTCTTGCCATACCAAAAGAATAACCCAAGGCGTATAAAGGGCAGCGGATGAAGAGTCCTTACGTAGAATAAGAGGACTAATCATCTCCCGCAGAGCAGCGTCCTGTTGAAGTTCCTCCTCTAAAACGAGAAATTCCGTGAACTTACGTAGCAATCAATGACATGTAGCACCAGATTTCATGGATACCAGAGCAGTATGAAAATGATATGGATGTGTAGGCGTGGGAGGAGGGAAAGGCTGAGTGTCACACAAGCTCACGCAGCGTGGGTGGCTGATGGAAGGGAGCCGGTGGGCTGGTCGGAGAGGCTTCTAGAGCGCGGATATCATACGAGTTCCGTTGTTGCGGAGGAGGAAGCCACTAGGTGCCCAGCGGGCTCTTGGATGGTGCCGGTGAGGTGGTGGTGGTGGAAGAAGCCAATGCAACTTCTTGTAACTGAAACGGGAGGTTAGGTGATAACAATCACAGCGTGTTTTTCATCCTCGCCAGGTGTTCACCCCATTCCACCTGTGTATTCTCGGTGCAACGGAACCTGATGGAGGAAGGGGTAGAGTATAAAGTCTAGCTCTTTTATCAGAACCAGCTATCACGAGAATTTCACATCACAGGAGAACCGAAATGCACCTTCTTAGTATATATATGAATTAAAAAAACTCCTGTAGATCTGGTGAAATCTTGGAGATCCGGTGGAGTCTCGGAGATCCTGTAAAATCCTGAAGATCCGGTGAAATCCTGTAGATCCGGTGGAAACTTGGAGATCCGGTGGAGTCTTGGAGATCCTGTAAAATCCTGAAGATCCGGTGAAATCCTGTAGATCCCATGGAAACTTGGAGATCCGGTGGAATCCTGGAGATCCGGTGGAGTCCCGGAGATCCTATGGAATCCTCTAGATCTGATGGGTTCCTGTAGATCCGGCGGAGTCCTGTAGTTCTGATGGAGACCTGTAGATCCGGTGGAGCCCTGTAGATCCGGTGGAGTCCTGTAGATCAGGTGGAAACCGGAGATCCTGTAGAATCCTGTAGATCCGGTGGAGTCCTGTAGATCCGGTGGAGTCCTGTAGATCAGGTGGAATCCCGGAGATCCTGTGGAATCCTGTAGATCCGGTGGAATCCTGTAGATCCGGTGGAGTCCGGTAGATCTGGTGGAGCTATAGACCCGGTGGAGTCTGTAGATCCAGTAGAATCCTGTAGATCAGTGTTTCCCAAACTTTTACAGTACGTGACCCCTTTCGGTAGTACCAAACCGACCATGACCCTCCGCCTTTACAAGGCTTCTGAAACCGTACTAACTTTCAATATGGCAGATACATTATCTCAAGATTTGAAAGATTAATCACAGCAGAGAGCGATAACAATTTCTTATCCATGTTTATTAACAAGGATTGATTTAATGATATATCGTAATGAGAAGGGTGTGTTTTTTATATATACAAGCAAGTCAAAACGCGGATTTGTGTGGCTGAATGCATACACAGTTGAACCCTCTATGACCTCCCAGGAAAAGGGTCATGACCCTTTTGGAGGTCATGACCCGCAGTTTGAAAACCCCTGCTGTAGATGATGTGGAATCCTGTAGATGCTGTGGACTCTGTGGAGTCCTGTAGATTCGGTGGAGTCCTGTAGATCCAGTGGAGTCTTGCAGATCTATTGGAGTCGTGTAGATTTGGTGGTTTCCTATAGATTTGTTGTAGTTCCGTAGATCTGGTGGATTCCTGCCGAAGGCCTATCCTCCTGCGATGTAGGGACTGGCGCAGCCGGTGGCTCGTCAAAAAAGTGTGTACATATATATATGTATGTATACATATATATATGAATATATATATACATATATATATGTATGTATACATATATATATGAATATATATATACATATATATATATATATATATATATTATCATATATACATACATATATTATATATATACATATATATACATAGGATCTCCGGGATTCCACCGGATCTCCAGGACTCCACCGGCAAGCGACCCGTTGGACGACCCAGAAAGAGATGGATAATGAATATTGACGATGGGCTACGCCGACGGGGCACAGCAAGTACGTCAAAACCGGATCTTTGACGACAAGGGAAGTTGGCGGTCTCTCATACTGACAGGTGGCGACGCCTAACAGGAGTCTGGTAAAGGTATGTATATATACATACATATATATATATATACACATATATATATATATGTATATATATATATATATATATGTATGTATATATTATATATATACATATGTGTGTGTGTGTGTGTGTGTGCGTGTGTGTGTGTGTGTGTGTGTGTGTGTGTGTGTGTGTGTGTGTGTGTGTGGTGCGTGTGTATGTGTGTTAAAAAACAGGGATCCGGACAGACCACGCAGCATTTGGCAAATTAGCGGGACGAGTCTTTAAGGAAAAGGACTTGAAAGGTCTTACAAAACTGATGGTCTCTCAAGCTGTGGTGATTACCACACTTCTATATAACTGCGCAACATGGACCCTAATTCCACCACCAACAGCTTTGCTTGATCATAAATATTAAGTGGGATGACCACACGATCAACATCGCTGTTGACGAATAAGCCAGATGTCAAAGTATAGGGTCCATCATAGAGATTTATTGAACTTTCCTCAGTGTATGAAATTGATTTGACAGGACCCAGTCGCTTCACGAAAGGCAAAGCCTGCAGATCCTCGACTTGTATGATTAGGCTGGGTTGTTTGGTTTGGATGCAGATGGCTTTCCAGTAAATAATATAATAGCCGTTAAGGATCTGATTTTTTTTGTCTTTATTGTTGTGTTCGTGTCTAGATTTTTTCTTGTTAATGATTGGTTGTGTCAGGTGGGAGTAGTATGGTTTAATGTATCCATTGGATAGATGGCAAGTTAAATGTCGTGTTAGTTTTGTTGTTGTGATAACAATAAGACCCCCCACCTTCGTTATTATTATTAAAGAAGAGTACAAGATGGATGCCGTATTCAACGACACCACAAAGCTCACGAGAATAACATGTAACCTAAGTGATTCCATCAAAAAGAAATTGAACACCATTCGTAACTTCTATCAACGCCAACACAGAAAGTCCGAAATTCCCCACAGGCCAATAGTAGCCCGATTATTCCTTTAGAAAAAATCAGGACACATAAACTTGGCAATCCTCTACAGTTATCATTATATCACTGGTCTTTCACGGGCCTTTACCAGACCCGACACCGTTGAGAGTTGGAGTAAAAACTACTTTGGTTACAATATCTTGTTTTTCAAATCTCCAAATATAAAAAAAAATCTCTCCGTCATATATAACAAAGCTGAATGATGAAACAATAGATTGTAAACTTAGACGAATGTTATAAAAAATGTTGAAATGTTCTTAGATGGGTCTAGGTTTCTGTAAGCGAAGTCATATTCTAGTTATCTAAATGGAGGTTGTAGGTAAGATGGTGGAGGGAAAATAACCCTGTGTGATATCCCGCCCCACCACTTTCTAAACATCAACGGCAAAATACTCCATAGCTAAGAAACTTAAAGATCTCCTTTTAATAATTCATGTACATTTAAGAAATAACTCATTGGAAACAACAACAAGTGGCTGCAAATATAAAATTTCTTTCAGAGATTTTGAAAAGTTTTACCTGGGACACGCAGTCAAAGATCTCTCAAATATAATTAAGCAACATAAGTATGGTGTTAGATAAGCACAAGAATCAATACATTACTTCTTCATATCAGATATGTTGATCATTCTATGGATTGGACCAAGGATTCTTCAGTTTGTTCATGAAATGAACCTGTGAAGAGAATTCTTATATTATTCTGTCCATATACCAAAGGCTTTTTACCCCTTAAAAGGGAGATAGCCCAATTAAAAGGCAAGTACCCACTCCCATCCATTCCACTCCCATCCACCACCCTTTCATCTTAGCTCCTCATGGATGGTCATCCCTGTATCCCGCCCACTGAAACGTTTTAAAAATCAGCCTCACTAAACAATATGAATTAGGTAACCTCAACTTTAGTAGTGGCATGTGCAAGATAATTCCATCATTGGAAATATTTGTAAATAGGTTGTGGATTCCCATCAAAGAACAATATCACAATATCTTGATACCTCATGACCGTTCCTAAATCATAAATGCCT
>NC_134793.1:8876832-8894332 GCF_046742065.1 Oratosquilla oratoria
GGTATACACCAAGAGACGCTTCTCGTGCTGACGGGGAGAGAACGATCGTCAACCCGGGCGACAACCACTCACCGAAACAGTTGACGGTTGTGTGTGTGTGTGTGTGTGTTGATTCACTATGGTCTTGGATCACGTGTTGGAACACATGATCGACAGTTTAACTAACCTCCCGGATGAGAATTCAGAGCTCCGTTTACCGATCTATGGTTAATGCAATGACCTTACACGCACACACATACTCCCAACTCCCCGCCCACGAGAGTTGGAATAACAACTCGCAGCGCAGCGATACTGAAATTTTTTCAGCCCTGGGCCGGATTCGAACCCAGGGACGAGAACTCTAACCACTGCGCCACGAGATGTGTGTGTGTGTGATACCATTATGAGTGATGGACCATTTGTTAGTATGATTGATGGTTTGTGTCATGTCAATAGGATAATAAGAGATGTAGGGTGAATCACGATGTATATTTTGCATAAACAGATATTTACATACCTCTGCTTTTGATGAAGTTTTTGCATACATCCTCTAAAACTAAAGTTGAATATTTTTAGAAAAGGGAAATTTTCGTGATGCACATATATATATATATATATATATATATGTGTATGTGTGTGTGTGTATGTATTTGTGTGTATATGTGTGTGTGTGCGTGTGTGTATGTGTGTGTTTGTGTGTATGTGTGTGTGTGTGTGTGTGTGTGCGTGTGTGTGTATGTGCTCTAAATTAGCCTAGTGGGTTTTTTTCTAGTTTATATTTTCTAGGTCGACGAAGATACTATTATGAAATGAAATTGTAAAAACCTATGACTACCTTCAAGCTTCGTGAATGTGCGCAAATAATATTCTGTAAGTAGGTGATGTGATTTTTTTTTTTTCACGAGTACAATGATTTATCACTTATTTCATGAAGATTGGAGAAAGTCTAGTCATATTGTTTTTGCTACTTGCTTTGACTTTTGCGATCCAAAGTGAGTAGCATGCTACTGACTCTTGCTGTTGGGAAATGGGAATAGCATGCTGGGAAGAACCAACAGCAAGTTTGATGCTCACTTGTGTGTTCAAATGAACCACAATTTCTGGATTTTATATATAAGATATAAATAGATTTGAACATGCATATGATTGTTTATATTTGATTTTTTCATTTTCTATCTTTGATTGTCACTATACACTTATTCAAGCATTAAACATAGTTTGGCGGGAAGCTTTATGTTTTTGTTAGCCGCTAGCCAAAATGTCACCAGCAAAATATTCCCTGTGTGACGGATACGCAAGAGTTTGCTAACAAAGTAAATAGCAAAAGCGAGTAGCATGCTAGTGTGAAATGCCTATTATGCTGCCACCTTTACACGAGAGTCCAAAAATCACAAAAAGTTCACCGTAATTCGCAAATTAGGTGTGCAAATGTCCACAGACTTCTACATATAGGCACAAATGTTAAAGTAAATATATTTCTAGTGACTGATCTTATACTAGATCAATGTATCTTTATTTTCATAGTCCCCCATTCATTTCTGTTACTACTTTATTTCATAATGATGCTTTCATGGAGATTGTTATTATTATTTTATTATTATTATTATTATTCTCAGGCTACAAAAGATATCAAATGAAACAGTTTACATAAGGACATAAGAATGGAGGAGACTGCAAGAGACCATAAGGCCCACACTCGGCAGTTCCATATCCCTTACCACCTGTCACTCCTATCCATATATAGGTATTTAGATAAATACCTAAGTAAGATGCTGTAATGATTATAATTTATGTTATATTATTTGTTTTTGTTTTGTTATAATTTGTCTGTCTGATTTTCATTTATTATTAGTTATATGTCAATTTATAATCATTTACTATTTACCTTTTTGTTTGTTATTCAACTATACCTATGCATTTATTTATGTATTTTATTTGTTATTTACATTATAGTTTTAATTTATTATTAATATTTTTTTTTTTTTGCATCCGACCTAGATATGGATCAAAAGGTCTCCTGTCGGCATGCTCCGCCTTTGTAATCCTTTGTAATAGTTATCTCATTTTCAACAAACCCTTTGTTTCCGCGGTCACTACATTGTTACTAAGTCTACATACATATATTGATAAGATAGAGCAGTGCCTCCTTTGCCTGGGTGGACTTGTCGGACTTCAGTCAAATCTGTCTTATATCGCGCCCCTGACGAAGCTCCAATAGACGGCGTTGAAGATGATGAAGGAAAGAGGTACGATAACACGCATGATAGTGATTGTCATGTTGGCAATTGGCTGGTTGCCAAACCATCCCTGAAAAGATGTTTTCAAGGTTCTGTCTGAACCAATAGGTGAAACCTGAGGAAAAAGAGCGCAAAGTAAGCATCAAGGGTTATCATATCTATAAAATATATATATCTTTTTTCATGGTTAACGTAAGGTATACATCAGTGATTCCCAACCTTTTTTTTTCGGGCGCGACCTTAAATCTAAAGGTTAAATCTTAAAGCTTGGCCTTGCCTGACGCACCAAAATGTGTGTACATTTAGTTTTAGCTTTATGGATTTTATCTATATTGCTAAGTCCCACACTATGAAAAAAATATTGGGACAAAAATATATATATTTTTTATTAAAAATATACTTTATATATTTTTCGCTATACTCACGTTATACTGAATTCTCCGACATAGCGGTTCAGAGTGTCAGGGAATAGTTCGTCAATTAGACTCCTCGCTGTCTGCTCGGCGAACTAATATTGGACGCGAATACAAACGCTCCTCTACTTGCGAACATACGAGTTACGAACGTTCGACTTACGAACTTTGAAGACGAACCTCAAGCCTCTATTAATAAGTTTCAAAGGTAAAAATCCAAAACTGAATATTAGTATTACATTTAATTTTTGTGTTATGTACCATTAGTAATGTGTTTTAGGACAAGAAAACATGTATTGGCTATGTATCATACTTTTTATGCATGTAGATTTGAGTACCTTTACAATTATGTTGAAATAACGACTCACGAATATTTCGAGTTACGAACCAAGATCTAAGAATATAAGGTCTAATCACTTCCGACCGAATTTCGAGGGAGTTGGCGCAGCGAGCCCGTGAACGTCACCTGGCTGTTCAAAGTGGGGTTAGCGGGTCCCTATAGCTGTCCAGTTGAAGTTGGTCCCGTCGTACGAAAATGACGTCGCCTTCGCTCGCACCGCTCCAATCAATTAGTTATATTCTGACAAATATTATATAAAATATATATATAAATATATATAAATATATATAAAATATTATAGTTCCTGTCTATATATATGAATATATAATATATATGATATATAATATATATATATATATAAAATATAAAATATTATAGTTCCTGTCTTCCTTGGCGTTTCACAGTTTTCTTCAGTGTATCACAAAGAGAAAATGGACGCATCCAAACTACGTCAGAAGCTGCGCAGAACTGACACAGCGGTTAGACCTGTTTACTTAGACCTTGTTACGAACGACCTTCCGGAACGTAACTCGTTCGTATGATGAGGAATGTTTGTAATCGTATGACGTATTGTATACCAATGCTTTATCATTACAACTAAGCTACTTTTGTTAATATTAAAGAAAAAAATGCACCACTGGAATATTACTCAATTTTACTTTCCTTTAAGAGTATTTTGAAAATTTGCCTTTATTTATTCATATTATATTATATTTATTAATTATTATTATTATTATTATTATTATTATCATTATTATTATTTTCAATACCATCCAATGACCCTCAGAAACATCCTCGCGAACCTCATTTGAGTCGCTACCTTCATGGGGCTGGGAACCACTAGTATACATGAAAATTACGCTGCTGGTATGTACATGAACCTTGTTCACATGTAGCTGAACATCATCTATGTAGTCCGTGAAGATGTGCGCTATGATGATGAGTACAAGGATGGTAATACAATACAGAAGCCACACATCTATTGCTTTCAAGTATGATGTCTTAGGAAGGGATGCGGCCGTCTGTGTATACAATGAAGTCAAGACAAGTAGCGTGGTCAGAGCCATAATGGATCGGACCTGAAAAAATTCATTGACGTCAGTTTCATATTTTTTGAAGGGTATCAAAACGACATTTACATGATTCAAAGTTTTGTCACTAGTCTTACTAAACATCATATGATCACCTAACACTAATTGTGCGGAATGGCAAAATGATCACTTAAATCAATTAGATATTCAAGAAGATTTAGATAAATTACAGCAATGGTCTGAAAAGTGGCTAATGAAATATAACACAAGTAAATGCAAGGTAATGCACATAGGTAAAAATAACAGTAAGTACGATTACAAGTTATTTGGAAATTCGTTAACAAAAGTGGATAGTGAAAAAGACCGAGGCGCAATTATCAGTAACGATCTCAAATCATCCAAGCAGTGTATTTCAGCCTCTGAGAAAGCAAATAAGATTCTGGGACTGATTGCGCGATCTTTTGATTTCAAAAGTCCATCACTCATTAACAAGCTATATAAATCGTTAGTTCGTCCACATTTGGAATATGCTGTTTCCGTATGGTCACCGAATCTCATTAAAGACATTGACAGACTGGAAAAAGTACAACGGCGAGCCACAAAACTGATTCCAAATATAAAGAATAAATCATTCGAAAATCGACTAAAACATATGAATCTGTTTTTCCTAAAAAAGCGTAGACTCAGAGGTGATTTGATACAGGTCTTTAAAATTCTAAAGGGAATTGACAACATCAAAAGTGACAAAATTTTCACATAGAATGAGAACCAGACAAGAAACAATGGTCTCAAACTGTCCGGAAATAGATTAAATTTGGAAGTAGGTATAAACAACTTCGCCAACCGTGTAGTTAATGAATGGAATAAACTTCCTGCACAGGCAGTGCAATGTAGTTCAGTTCGAAGCTTTAAGAATCATTTAGATAAACACCTAAGCAAGATGCTGTAATGATTATAATTTATTTCATATTATTTGTTTTTGTTTTGTTATCATTTGTCTGTTTTGATTTTAATTTACTATTAGTTATATGTCAATTCATTATTATTTACTATTTACCTGTTTGCTTATTATCTAACTATACCTATGCATTTATTTATGTACTTTATTTGTTATTTACATTATCATAGTTTTTATTTATTGATTTATTATTATGATTTTTTTTCGCATCCGACCTAGATATGGACCAAAAGGTCTCCTGTCGGCATGCTCCGCCTTTGTAATCCTTTGTAATTGAAATATGGGCTGATAAATCGTCTTTCATTTTGCACTATAGATTTTGCTATCTATAACGACAGATTAAAAAAAAAAAAAAAAAAAAAAAAAAAAAAATAATATCATAACATTAAGTATTGTTAAGGAATTTAAGATGATGTTCACCAAGGGATAGTTTACCAAGAATAAAATATCACATAAGAACCGTTAGTGCTATGCTCTGTTGAGGAAGTATAATAGAATTAATTGTACAATTCCATCCCTATTTCTTAATTAATTTGAAAGCTTAGCAATTTCATTCTAATTACTAGAAATCAGTCTTGTGAAACTCATTACTGATCTATTTTATAATAACATGAATGATCTTCTCACTCTCATGTTTACTACAGAAGTCACAGGACCAATTGCTGAATATCAAGGAAGTTAATTATTCTATGACACTTCAAATTATACATATATCAAGACGACTGTAAGATCTACAAGTGGAGCTACAGTTGCGTGTATTTTTCCCTTTACTAATGCTGAAGCTAATCAACCCATCTTGGTTTTCACTTGACTTTAAAGTCCTCATAATTTCTAACTGATCTGTCACTCAGGCCTTCCACCGTGTCAACTCCATGTGGAGACAACCTTTATTAGTACGAGTTTCGTTTCATACAGCGCTATCAAGGTCATGCATTTGATATAGCTGTAACAAGCGAGACGTCGTAATAATAAGAGCTCCATCCTTACATGACGTTTCTTTTGGTAGGTATAAAATTTGTACATCTGTACATCAGAAACGAAGACCCTCTACAAAATTATTACAAGATTTTTATTGTAGGATTGTTAGAGACAGAGACCAACAAAAACATTAGTTTAAACGCGTAGACATCGGTTACGTCAGCCAATCATTGTCACAAGAATTTTCTTTGAAAATCAAGCTGCAGCTGTAAGTTTATGTCATAACAAAACGCAACTATTTTTTTTAAAGAAAATAATCAACGATAAATTCAAAAGTAGCTTAATGCCTTTTTTTCTTTTTACAAGTTTTGTACTTAATAAAACATTAAAAAATCACATGTAATAATGTTCAGCGCTACTTAAGCTCTAAAAGTCTAATGGTCTCGCATTTGCTTCGTTGTTCGTTCGAAATCCGCACCTCTTTCCGATTCCATATAAAGAGTGTTATTTGCCCCCACAGTCCAAGCGCACAAAGCAAAGGTGACGGCTATCTCTTCAAAAACTTTAATCAAACTTCAAATGTAGCATTTCGAAACATTAGACTGCAGCGAAAGCTTACACGAAAAAGTAAATCCACATTTCAATGTAGTTGTCTTTTTTAACATTTCTTACCCAGGAGATTACCATAGTGCAGAAAACACATGTAATGTTTTACATATTCTCCGCCATTATCTTCACAGAAAGTAACAAACTGTTGTACTTACCTTTCGGTATGGAATTTGGTCATATGCAGACCATTTCCCTCTTTGTAATGGATGAATAATAGTTTCAGAAATTTTATTTCTTAACTGACCTGAAGCATAGCAAGTCTGATGTAGAGAGTGCCATATCCCACAATGATGAGAAGGACGGTTGGGAGGTAGGTCGACGTCAGGTGAAATGCGTAACGACGCTTCAGTTCTACTCGAACGTCGGCTGTCGATTGGGTCGTATTGAGTCTCGAAGTGATCGACATTTCCCCCACCTGGGGCAGAGAATTGTCGTCTCTGTCTAATTGTTGGTATGACAGCCTCACGTCACACAGTCTCATACACACACACACACACACACACACACACACACCATTCCGTCCATAGTGAACATTATTAACTCAATTTAGTCTAGTCCTAAAATTGACTTAAATTGTACATTATTAGTGTATCACGGTATCACTGTCAACTCAATAAACCAAATATTATTATTATTATTATTATTATTATTATTATTATTATTATCATTATTACACAAACACAACTCAAACTACGTCTTGTGATTGACAGTTGAGTTACGGGATGGGATCCCTACCTCAACTTCGGTTAACATGCGTTCGCCTAAGTAGGCCACCACCAAGTTGTTGAAGTGGAGATACTCTACTGAAGCCGACGACATGACGACAGGGATCTGACACACCTGAATGGGAAGAGCACCAATCAGCTACTTTCTTTGAACAAATTTAGGTTCAAGAAAGAAATAGGCAAGAACTGGTTTACTAACAGTGATTAATAAATCAATCAATCAAATCAGCCATCATGAGTCCACTGCTGAACACAGGCCTCCTTTATAGCATTCCATGAATCATACGACCGTGCCATCCTCTGCCACATCACTCCCTCCTGCAAACTTCTCGATCTCGTCTCTCCACCTTCTGTCTGGTCTCCCTCTTCCACGCTTCTCATCTCGCGGCGTCCATTCAGTAACACACTTGCTCCATCGCTCATCAGTCGTTCACACTAACTTACCTGCCCAATTCCACTTCCTCCCTTTCACCGCCTCCACAATATATTCCATTCTATTCTGCTCTCTCACCCAACTTGCTCTCTTTCGGTCTCTCAGTGGAATAGACTTAATGACCATGTCGTGAGCGCTGAAATAACTGCTTGTTTTAAGAGAAGTTGAGATAACTTTATGGGTAGTGATGAAAGGTGGTGAGATGTAAGGGTCTTGGAAATGCCTAGTGTAGGCCTTATGGTCTCTTGCAGTCTCTTCCATTCTTACGTTCTTATGCTACAACTTATTGTGATATTTCAAATTAACAGTGTGGCTCTGAGATTACTAAGTCCATGCCATTTACGGATACTGATTTGGTCACCAATCTTAGATTCACCTGCACGTCGAATGGATAATATAGAAGTTGCATGTTGCACGAAAAGGGCATCGAAATCTTCCACACCAGGTTGAAAGTTCCATCCTCTCCTCGAAATACTTGATCTGAAAAGATATTAATTCAATTACTTGTCGGGTGGCTTTCCTGAAGAAAGACTCGATGGAATTAAGATCCCATACTGTACCATGCGAGTGTCATTGGGGAATGATTAGGTCAAGTTCCAGAACTACCCTTTAATATAGTCAGCGTGGAAGAACGGTAACGTCCTAGCCTTGTTGGATGGGTCTTCTAAAGAGAGACCCAATTAAATTAAGATCATACTCATATTGTACCATGCAAGTGTCATTGGTAAATGATAAGGTCAAGTTTCAGATCCATCCTTGTATAAGATCACAGTGGAACAACGGCAACGTCCTTGCTTTGTGGTAGGGATCGCACAGCTAAAGGTTTGAGTCCCGTTGGTAGAGTTTGTCATTTAATTTATGTAAATGTTCACATGCATCCATACATACTCGTTCTTGTCTCAGAGAAGGAACATGATTATCAGTCTTGCAAAAATGTACATCGAAGGGTACTACTTCCCTGGCACATCATAATAAAAGTATTAAGAGTCATCTGTATATAATTTTTGTTCCTTTTTGGTGGAAGGTAATTTGAGAGTGGGGGATAGATGGAGAAATGAAAAGGACAGAAGGTAGGGAGGTACTTAAAGTAAACTGCTTAAAGGAGAAGGAAGTACAAGAAGAAGCTGAGAGAAGAATGGGTGGGAGTGAAGGATAGAGTAGAACTAGGAGTGGAGGAGGAATGGGAATGTTTCAAAAAAGCAGTCACAAGGTGTGCAAAGATGGTGTGTGGAACAAGGAGGACAGTAGGAAATAAAAGGAAGGATAATGAGTGATGGGATGAGGAAGCAAAGAAAATTGTAGAAGAAAAGAAACGAGCATTCACATATTGGTTACAAAATAGGACGAGAGAATCGTATGAGAGGTATTAAGAAAAGAGAAGAGATGTATAGCATAAGATAAAGGAGGCAAAAAAAAAAAAAAAGCAGACATGAAATAGGGTAAGAGTATGACAATTTTTTTTAGGGTAATAGAAATATATTTTGGAAGAAAATTAAGAGAGGAAGGGGAGGTGAATGACAGTGATGAATGAGGAAAATGGAGGAGAAATAAGGGAAGATGAGGTGAAAGCAGTTATCAAAATGATGAGAGCAGATAAGGCACCTGGGTTAGACGGGTGTCATGCGGAGTGTCTAAAAAGGGAGGTACAGTGATGGTGGACTGGCTGGTGAGGTTGTTTGATATTTGTCTAAAAGATGATAGAGTGCCGGAGGACTGGAGGAGCTCCTGTATAGTTCCGCTTTACAAGGGGAAAGGGGACAAGTGTGAGTGTAGTAGTTTCAGGTGGATCAGTTTATTGAGTGCAGTTGGAAAGGCTTATGGGAGGGTTTTGAGTGAGAGGATTAGTAAAGGTATAGAGCGAGTAATTGGTGAAGAACAGCGTGAGATTAAGACAGGGAGGAGTTGCGTGGATCAGAGTTTTGTGGTAAGGCAGACATGTTAAAAAGCTTTAGGAAAAGGTAAGGATGTTTTTTGGGTAGACAGGAAGGTACTGTGGAAGGTATTGCAGGTATATGGGGTAGGAGGAAAGCTGTTGAAAGCAGTCAAGAGTTTTAAAGGGAGTAGTAGAGCCTGTGTTAGAATTAGAAATGGAGAGAGTGAGTGGACTGAGGTAAAGTTAGGACTGCGACAGGGATGTGTCATGTCGTCTTGGCTGTTCAATTTATACATGGATAGGGTGGTGCGAGAGATAAATGCGAGGGTAATGGACCGGGAATTGGAGATGGTTAAAGAAAATGGATAAAAATGGAAGATAAGCCATTGTTGTTTGCTGACGACACTGCTTGTAGCAGGATCAGAAGAGGGATTAAGGATGTTAGTGATGGAGTTTGGGAAGGTGTGCGAAAGAATGAAGCTGAAGATAAGTGTGGGTAAAAGTAAAGTGATGAGATGTACAAGGGGAGAAAGTGACAGGAAATTGGAAGCGAGTATTAAAAGAGAGAGGCTAGAGAAAGTGGATAGCTTTAGATACTTGGGGGCGAATGTGGCGGGAAAGGGAGGAGTGGAGGTAAAATGTAGATTGAGAGAAGCAAATAAAGGCCTTGGGGGATTAAAAACTATAAGGATAAATAAACATTTGGGAATGGATGCTAAGAGGAGATTGTATGAGGGCGTGTTTGTGCCAACAGCACTGTATGGTGCAGAAACATGGAACATAAGAGAGGAAGAGAAGAAAAGTTTAAAATGTTTGAGATGAAATGCCTGAGAAGTATGGTGGGGGTTACTAGGATGGATAGAGTAGGAAACCAGGAGGTGAAGAGGAGAGCGGTGGTGAAAAGGGAGCTGGGAGATAGGGTGGATGAAAAAACAGTGGGATCGTTTGGACACATTGAAAGAATGAGTGAAGAAAGATTAGTAAAAGAGGTGTGGAAGGCAGAGGTGGGGAGAGTGAACACGAAGGGGCGACCAAGGATGAGATGGATGGATGAGGTAAAAGGGGCATCGGGAAAGAGGGGAATGTCTGTTGAGGAGGGGCGGGAGAAGACAGAAGATAAGGGTGAATGGAGAATGGTTGTGTATGGATGATGTTGTGGTGCATGGAAGGGGGGTGAGGGAGTATGTGTGAATGATATTTTGACTCAGCCCGAAGGGATTTCTCCCCGTCTTCTCTTTTTCTCTATGAGAGGAAGAGGGTGGGGGGGTCGCCGATTAAATGAAGCGGCCTTGCTGTGGATGTGCTATGTCTTGCTACATTGCTTCTGACCCAGGGCAGTGGGCGAGATGCATGGATGACCCGTCATCCAGGAGGAGCATAGAAAAGAGGGAGGGAGGAGGGTGAATGGGAGTGGAGTATGTGGGGATGAAATGGGTGGGAGTGGAATTGTGCCTTTGAATTTGGCTACCTCTCTTGTAAGGGGGAAAAAGCCCTTGGTATAATATGTATGCATGTAAAAGTGTAACTTGCGAAAAAGTAACTATGAGGTAACTCGTAGCAATAGGAGTTGGAGAAATAGTTTAATAGCGTTTAACGATTTACAATGATAATATCTGACAGTAAAAAAATTAGTTTTCTTATTGTTACTTATTAAGAGATTTTTGGTCTTGAGGGCACTGTCATGATTTCATCATTCTGATGAATACCTTTTGATATTCGATCTTAGTAAAGAGACGACAAATGTTGGTAGTAAGGTAAATTGATTAATTTAGCAATATTTATAGTTCTAGATCACATTACATGCAAAAGACAATATATATATATATACATACATATATATATATATATGTAAATATATATATATATATATATATATATATATATATATATATCTGAAGGGGATTTCTGGGGGATTTTCGTCCATCAAAGACATCTTCGTTCATCTTTCATGTAATCTGCTCCTTTAAGCCCCAGTCACACTATTACGATTCTCGTCAAATGTGAATTTGAAAAACTGGAGAACGACTTCGCTTACAGTCTTCTAGACTTCCCTAAGGACAATCTAACAATATGTCTAATATTCGTATAGGTTTAACTTCTTTTAGTTCGTCATTCAGCTTCTTCACATATGACGCAAAGGTGATTTGATATTTGGAGATTCGAAAAATAAAAGAGTCACCAAAGTCGTTTCTGCTCAAACAAACTCGAGTCGTGTATGTGTGACAGGGGTTTTACTCTCTGTGAAGAAGGGACTGAATACTGTACTTACCTTGCAAAGGACGCGAAAGGTCATCAGCTATGGGCGATCCTTTCCTTATGATGGTGAAAGTCTCAAGGCGAACTCTGAGGATGTCATTCCCTGAGGGGAAATTCATCGATGGGCGCCAAACAGATTTGCCATCACGAACCTGGGCGAGTGAAAGCAAAAATTACGCTGGAGGCTCGAATGTAATCATATTTTCCCAAAGTCTATAAAGATGAGAATCGGTAAGGGGAACCTGTCCCTGGTAACCTCATAATTATTTCACAAATGGTACAAATAAATGTTTTTACTGCATGCGGTAAATACACACTAAGGAAACAACAGGTCTAGACGTTATGTAATATTTGCCGCATAGAAATAAAACAATCAAAAGTACGTACATATGCTTACTTACTACAATGATTCCCCGTATAAGGTATTGACAGCATGTTTTATGCATTTGATATTTTAGGGAATTCAGTGACGTCCCTACTGACCACAGTTACGCAGATTTTTTCATGATTTGAGATTGAGGGTCACGTTTAACTTTGACTATCCCTGATCTGCCTTAAATCTCCTTTTACCACCTCTATGACTTCATAGCATCGGCGCAATATTGTGACTTGTCTTCTCTTGTCTTGTCTTGTCTTGTGTTTTAGTTTTGGTGTTAACACCAAGGCTAATTTGGGGGATACACATCCATATGTATGATGAGAATTGCATGTGATATTTTTATATGTTGGAATGGTTGTGAATGAAGACTGAAATCAGTATAATCAGTTCGACCACACTGATTAAGTCCTAGCAAATATATGCGACACTGGTTTACCGCACCTCTGGTGTCCGCCATTATGGAAAGGGGTTGGAAAGCCATGAAACTATTTGTGACACAATAATCTTGAAAAAAAAAATATACAAAACAAAAATATAGGTCTGATGACAAGTAGAATTTCCCAGAAAATATGGTAAAACCATTTGAGTTTCAATGCACCGCAAAAAAATATTCAGTTGCTGATTGCTTATATTTTATTTCATGACACCTAAACCGTAGGACATTAAAGTATATTAAAGTGTTTGTTTGCTCCTAGAGCACTGTAAAAAGGCTATTATGTTGTTTCATCGGTGATATAATATTTTGGCACTTGTTTTATATGGAAAAAGATTGCTCTGATCAAAATTAAAAAGGGGACATATTGTGTAGCAGGGTAGGCTGGATCTAAATTGGACACACTTAGATTTAATTAGGATATAGGCAAGAGCTGGTTTGCCAACAAAATTGTTAACAAATGGATTAGACTTAGTAACCATGTAGTGAGCGCTGAATCTGTTGGTTGGTTTAAAAGAAGACGGATAGGTATGAAAAGGTGGTAAGGGACAGGGAACTACCTAGTGCAGGCCTTATGGTCTCTTGTAGTCTCCTCCATTCTTATATTTTTATGTTCTTATACAAGATGAATCACTTTAAATTCCTTAACATAGCACAAAAATGCCTATGATGTCTAGTCTTATACTGACATCAGTAGGAGTACAACTGTGGTTAAAACAAGTACAGCGTATGAACATTTAGCATGAAAAAGTTGACTAACTTACGCAAATGAAAAAGGATGGAGTACCAACCTGAACAACGTTGATCTTTGGAGGAGACTTCAGGTTAAGGTAGTTAGACCTCGGCTCCGTCCAGCTGAGAACCACTGAGAAGTCTAGCGTGACTTCCATGTTCAGGGTATCGATCTTGCTGAACCTTTGAATGAAATAGTTTAATGTAGTACAGAAAACAATGGGTCTTGCGGTAGCCCAGTGCATTCTGTATCGAACACATGGGCAGGTGGTCGTAAGTTCGGTCTCGCTGCGTGCATTTTAGATTGGTTCCCGACAGCCATTGTCAGGCGGGGAGGCGACCCAACATCGGCCTAAAAAATCCTAGCGGCTTGCCGCAACTGACAGGGCTTTGCCCTGCCAGGGGTTTTTCACTTCCCACATCGTGGAAATGGGATGGTGAGTACGAGAAATAACCCAAGGTTGGTGATCTAAAAGAAGGGGTCAAGTTGAAAACACCCAGACCCACCTGTCCATGATGACAGCCAAACCGACTGGGGCAGACTGTTGTCCTTGGTTGGTGGGAGGTGGGGGAAGGTTGGGACGATACCCCGGTGCCAAAACTACGTTTTCGCACCCATCTTCATCACTACCATCACTGCAGTCATTACGAAGGTTGCAGCGGCGATCAGAAGAAATACATGAACCGTCGTTACATGTATATTCAAATGTGTGGTCACATGATGTTAGAGAAAAGGTGTGGGAATCGCCAACATTCGCTGCACAAATTGTTTTATTCACCTGGAGAATATATTGAAATTAGTGTTATTGAAAAAAAAAACTACTGATATAAGACTTATTCAGTTATCGCTAGTTTGGTTCCCGTGTAATAGACTTACCAATACGTTCCACATGCCAACCCCCATTGGGTAACTCGTTGGTTCGGGCACATCCTTAGTAGCCACCTCTGTGCTGGTGTAAAGGTCCTCGAGTATCCATTTCTGTTCTTGGAACTTGATCTGGTAATTGTATAGACCCCGCCAGAAGGGCTTATTGTTCACATAACCCATAAAGGAAAACTCATACTGATACTTGCTCTCTTCACACAAACCCCGCAATGTGAAGGAGACAGGCTTTTCCGACATGCACGCGACGCAGAACAAATTAGAAGTGCCGCAGTTCCAGTCACTCCAGCCACCTCGCAACAGTTCCACAATGGCACAGTTCTCGGTTATTCCTCCATCTGGTTGCTGGTTCCGGAAAGACGAGTAGGTCCACGGCTTACTTGGTCTTCCCTTCCCCGGAAAGGTGATCCACTCCCCTTCTGTGTCGAGGTCATGGATACCAATCCACAGAGCACCTCGGGCACCGCAGGACTCCGCAAACTGTTCCGCAGTTGTTGCCAACCTTTGGTTCTGTTTATCATCCCCTGGAACCGCCACGTCAGTCCCAAATGTATTACACAAGTACTTGGATGCCTCAATAGTGCGAGTTTCCGGAAAAGTAAGAAAGTAGGGTTCTTCTCTTGGCTGACAAAGAGTTTCTAAAGCAACATCTTCCCTGTTAACTTTAGGCGTTTTGAACCAAGGGGCCTCGTCCCAGCTCACGATGTCACCTTGTAAGTCCGATGAACAGCGGGCGATGTCACGAATTTCTTCCTCTTTGAGTGCTCGGCCCCAGAAATTTACTTGTGTGATTTTGCCACTCAAGCTCTGGTACCAGTCAAAACCTCCTCCTGGGTAATCATCTTGGTCGTGACCTGTGTGAATGAGCATCATTGTACAAAACACTTATTTGATGAGTTTATGTCATACTAATCTGTCAAAAGGACAGTCAAAACCTCCTATCTTGGTCGTGACCTGTGTGGTGAGCTTATGTTACTCTAAACTAGGGTCGCCATTTTTTTTTTTTCACAGCGGGCCAGACATCTGAGAGAATGACGAGTACTTTTTCATAACAATTTTGTTTTAATACAATACAGTGAATATTATATATATATATATATATATATGTATATATATATATATATATATATGTATGTATATATATTTAATATAAATAAAAAATATATGTACAGTGTAGCAGTGGGCCGCATGAACTGATCTTACGGGCAGTAGTATGGTGACTCCTGCATTAAACTGATGTCTCAACAGTGACGTAACTTCAATATGGCAGGCATAGATGTCCGACACGCTACTAAACAGTTTGATATACTTATAAGTAAAAAAGACATTATTGATAGATCTCCTGAAAGACGCAGGAAAAGGAGTTCTTTGTAGATTACCTCAACTATATACCTAGTGTATGCAGCTTCTTTAGATACACACGTGGTTTAAAATACTAAATATTATCAACCTCTCCAATAGGAGTCATATTCTCGCGGGCAGCATCAGTTGCCTGATGTACGATGATTAGCTGATGCCCAATACTTGCTATATAGAATATAAAGTTACAGTTGTATTACTCGTTTTTTTCACTTTGAATATCAATAACCACAGAAAATATTGTCAAGCCAGTTCACAGAATATGAGGTCACTCAGTTACAACTACAAAATGAATATAATCAAGACGCCAATGAAAGGAATCCTAATATATCCACCCCCGCCTCATGGCGCGTGCATAGGCATCATCGTATGGACGGGGTTAAAAGTGCTTAAACAGTTAGTCCAACACTGATCAGACTGACCTAAAACTATCGTTCCATTGAGATAAAAGGGTCGTAAACTCTCAAACTGTTCTTCAGCCATCGCTTCTCCTTGGACATAAACCCTTCTGGTACTTGAAGGGTAATCGAACCAGAGGCAGATGTGGTACCAAACGTCTTGCTCCGAAGTCATCGTGGCAGAGAAGAATGACGAAAAGAGTGCGAAGCCAGTTTGCCAAGGACTTACATCTTAAAATATACAAAGAAAAAGAATATATATATATATATATATATATATATATATATATATATATATATATATATATATATATATATGTATATATATATACACAGTATTAGGAAATAACGAAACCGTTATCATGAATCCCGCACGTTATCATTTTGCGCCACGCGGACAATAGATTAAAAGCTCGCTACGGCTGGGTTTTATGATTTGAATTACGTCGCTGTTTATAACGGTTCATTCCGTAAATATAGGTAGTATGTTTTAGGCCATTTAAAATTCGTGAAGATAATTTCTACATAGAATTTGAACAAATTAAATGCATATGACTTGGTATATAGTACTTATGAACACTTTCATAGAATATACGTTGGGTGCTAGATATGATAAGTGAGGAGTAAAATGCAGGATCACACAAGTGTTGGTCCACTCCTGTATACTACAGTTAGGAAAATACAATCAGGTAAACAAATAAAACAAACACACACACAAATATAAATAGAGAGAAAGAGAGAGAGCATCATAGATAAGTACACTAAGTAACTTACCTGAATATATCTCGTTGGTGTACTTAGTACTAACGGCGTAACTGACAGGACTAGTCTTTCCGCGGAAGTAGAAAATGTAGGTTCGGTAGCAGAGTGTCAGAGACCTGAGGTAGGGGACGCCTTCCCACTCTGGATCAACCACTGACATAAAATCAATCATCAATATTAGCAGGTTCTTCGTAAAGACGAGGCTGGGAGACGTTTCCACTCTATTTCGGTGGTTTTGATAAAAGTAAGACCCATTTTATGGTAGCAGTTCTGACTGATTGGGTGGAGGTGTTGCCATAAAATGAGTTTAACATTTTTCTCGGACTTACTGAAACATAGTCTAGTTACAACTGAAAAGTAGCAGGATCAACAGCAGACAACTTCCTAACATAAACTTAATTCAAGTACATTTTTTCAAATGATGTCTTATTCTTTTAATCATATTCGGAATGAATTAACATTGAAACCATTATTTTCTGTTTTGAAAGAACTGTATAGTATACGAAAATAATTGTTTTAATGTTTTCTCCAAAAGGACTGTTGAAGCATTTGTAATATTTTGTTTTTGCATTCTTAAGATGGGTGTGGAAAAACACAAGAAAAAATGCGACAATTCTTTTTAGGAGGTTGTGCTGTCGTGAAGTAAGCAGGTATTGTTTAGATAAACCCGTTCGGAATACTTAGAACCATCCAAACTAGCAGACTAGTGGCAAATTTCACTCTTCAATAAAATAAGCCTTTCTAAGGCAAAGCAAATCAAGAAATAAAATCAGATTAGATTT
>NC_134793.1:8901832-8924332 GCF_046742065.1 Oratosquilla oratoria
TATATATATTTGTACAACACTGAATGGGTCCCAGTGATTAGAGATACATTTTAACAACCACAACGCACTGTAATTCTAAGCCATCATCATCGGGAGACCCAATGGGGCCACATGCAGAAATTGAAATATGGTACAGCCGAGGATTCGAACTCAGCGATCATATGAGAAGTGCCGCAGTAACTAACCAAGTACGCCATCAAGAGAAATATAAATAGAGCGCAAACTTTTTATATATTTGTATGCTTGAGTCACATACACTTCATGAAATTTTTGCGTTCAATCTATCTCCGCTATGACAGCACAAGTGGAAGTATACCAACGCGGGACAGTATTTGTACAACACTGAGTGGGTCCCAGTGATTAGAGATACATTTTAACAATCACAACGCACTTTAATTCTAAGCCATCATCATCGGGAGACCCAATGGGGCCACATGCAGTAATTGAAAAATGATACCGCCGTAGACTCGAACTCAGCTATCATTCGACAAGTGCCGTAGTAATTAACCAACTACGCCATCAAAAAGTTATTTCAATTCCTGCATGTGGCCCGATTGGCTCTCCCGATGATGATGGCTTAGAATTAAAGTGCGTTGTGGTTGTTAAAATGTGTGTGTGTGTATATATATATATATATATATATATATATATATATATATATATATATATATATATATACATGTATATATATTTATAATGGTTACCAGTAAGGATTTTTTTCCAAGTGCTTTCATGTAATTCACATTGCTCTAATCTAGGAAATATAGGAAAGCACTAGGGAATCTTGTGTTTTATGTTATTTTTTGGTAGAGGGTACCTTTGCCTAGGCTGTGTTTCAAAGACATGCGGTGTGGGATGGGGGGTTAGACAAAATTAGATTTAAGGTTTGGATGTTTCAGTATTTTTGCATAAGGGAAAAATATATGGTTAAAAGTGCTTGTTATACAATTTTTTTTCTTAACTTAACCCATTAAACATTCGGAAGTCAAAATGAGTCTGTATTTTTTATTCACACAGTGAAAGAAAATCGTGCTCAATAATATCAATTTTCTTCAATAAAATCCCTGAATAGAATAGGTTAATTACTAACCAAGATAATTGGTGAATTTCATTTCTTGGGGTGATGTCAAATTCAAGCTTACAAATTTATTGGTGAATCTAACTCCTTAGAAAGGTTCCCTAAGTCAGGCTCTGCCTTGGGTGCAATCAGACCTTGCAATGATACTGCTTTATAAGAATATTATTCTTATAAAAATGGCGGCACGCTAAGGACCCAGTCACAACAAGCTTACGACCTGTTTCCGACCACCGGCGACCAGGTTGATTTGTGCTGTTCTTCTGTTTATAAAAAATAATTCAAGACAAGGCGATTGGAATTAATCTCCCTCTCTTCCCCGTCATGAAGATGAATATCAAATAGTTACCTGGCGCTAATCATGAGAGAAACAAAAGTGCCACCGTCCGTCCAAGGTGGTCGGAAACAGGTCGTAAACTTGGTGTGACTGGGGCTTAAGGTTACAATATTCTTGACTTCCGTATAAACATCTAAACAATGTGTCTAACATCCATATAGGTTTAACTTCTCCTAATTCGTCATTCATTTTCTCACTATATGAGGAAAGAGTAATTTGACATTTGGAAATTGGAAAAACAAAATATCGTAACTGAAGTCATTTCTACTCAAAGAAGTAGAAGCAAGTGGCGTGCAAAATTGTAAATGATTATTGTGCCGTCACCTTTCTACCCAATACCTTCATGCTGAAGCAAAATCAGAGCGATGAACACCATAAAAGATGTAGTCATGTCCATCTTATCCTGTGCGATGACTTTATCAGGAATGCATTCAGTTCGTTCAGCCAGCCAATGGATGAGTTTGGACGACAAAAGTCATTTGGGTAATACGAGATGAAAAGGTGAAGTCCCAGCCGGATTTTTTGTTGGATACCTTGTCGGATTTGATGAATTACCATTAGCAGAAGCGTCTATGGCCGCTGCTGGTTCACTGTTCCTGATTTTATAGCTTGAAGTCGACTGTTACCGCGCAGACGCCTGAGGTGTCTTGGAGTAGAAATTCCCAAGGATGCAAAATATCAAGATGATATTTGAGGGTGCATGTGCATAGAAGTGCTTCCTTTCCCCCCCCCTCTCTCTCTCTCTCTCTCTCTCTCTCTCACACACACACACACGCGGTGTGAAGGCTAACATCAAGCATATTTTCATGGCATACTATTTCATGAATAGAGTGAAAAAATATCTAGAATGAATCACAATATACAATTATGTGTTGACCGATATTTTTTATATATTTATATTATCTTGCTTATCTATCTATTATTATTTATTTTACTACTATTTTGCGGCTCCTACTCGTCGTTGTGTGCTAATGTGAGGTGCAAACTAAGAAGATAACTGGTAGAAATTGATAGAAATATCTATCCATCGTCATACCGTCCCGCATCATCCCCAGACGCTTTAGTCCCCGCCGACGGATACACGTTTTCTTTGGTTTAGAGATATTTCTAAGAAGCCCATCTCGACACTTCAACTCAAACATAGCGACTCCTTTAATATATTCCCATTTCTTAAATCTTACTCCTACAAAGGAGGTCAGGAGGAGGCGACCTGAGTGGGGTCCTGGTCGACTGGAATAATATTGAAATGAAAGTCCACCAAGCGAAAAAAAAAAAAAAACGCTTGCCCCATTCACCCATCCATCCGTCTATCCATCTAGGGCAGCAATAAAAATGACAAGGGCTCATTACTGTGTAACGGTACACTATGGATAGGACGTTGATTTTTTTTTTATGTCACTTGGTGGTACTGGCTCGAATGCAAATGGTAAAATACCTCACAATAATCGAGATTTCTAAAAGAAATATATATAGATTTCTCCAAGAACGCTTTAAACCAATTTATTTTCTATTTTTCTAAAAATATTCGATTAATTTTTCTTAATAATTCTCTACCAATATTTGAATATCATGAACAGGGGGAACCGTAGTTTTAGAACCAGGAGACTAGCCTAACCAAGAACTTGAATAACAATTTAGAATTATTACCAAACGTTTCGGCAATCAGGTTGTCATCATCAGTGAATCTACAAAATTAATAATAATAATTGATAATAATGATAAAAATAATAATTATAGCAATAACAATAACATTAACAACAATAATATCAATAACAATAACTAACAATAATAATAATAATAATAATAATAATAATAATAATAATAATAATAATAATAACAACAACAACAACAACAACAACAACAACAACAACAACATAGAATAAAGGAGTTCCTGTGAGCAAAATATACCACATAAAAATACAATAGATTGTGGTCTCCCAAACAAATATGAAACAAGACTGAACAATATGAAACAAGAGATTATTGGAGGATGTGAAGGGGGGCACTAGAAAGGGAATTACTGAGTGTGGGACAGTTAGTTTCTATATAAAGGAATTCTAAAATTCGAAGGTCAGCAGTAGGACGGCTATCTAAACTTCTGAAATGGTGAATAGGCAACTCACTGGAACTTACACACTGCTGTGATTGGTCCTGCACGGCCGAGTGAGGGAGGTTTTGGAGTCGTTGGCTTGGTATCCACGAGTGACCCTTATGCTCGTCCACTCTAATCTTGAAAGGTCCGAAAGTGCTTCCAGTATGTCCTGCCTGGGCCCTAGGGCAAGTGTATTTGTACATAACGGACGAGCGTAGTTCAGCCGGGAGGTGGTACTTATAGTTGCCAAAACAAAAGCTAGTTCGTCAGTTGTTTACAAAAATAAATTTAAATTATATTTGCGGATAGATTTTTTGTAGCTAAAAAAATGCCAGTTCGTCAGTTGTTTATAAAGATAAATTTAAGATCTATTTGCCGATAGAGTTTTTGTAGTTAAAAAAGCCAGTTCGTCAGTTGTTTACAAAGATAATTTTAAAATCTATTTGCGGATAGAGCTTTGATAGGTTGTCATGTATCTTATAATAATTTTTGGAGGAGAGATATAACCTGACTGCTGAAACGTTTGAAGATTAAATACAAGAATGTTGTATGCCGCCTTCTTGGTCCTAGATGTCGCGCTCCTTGTTTACGACTAAATATAAATATATAGATGGGTAGGTGGTAGCTGGCCAAGATAACTTAGATCACAAGGAACACGAACAAACTTTATACATATAGGTTTTACTTCACATTTGGTGGTGAATGAGACTAGTGTTTTATCAAAATATGTGACTTTTATTATTATGATATTATTACTTCAGAGTCAAAATAATGACTGTGCTGTGTACGGGTGTGCGGGTGTGGGAGGCTGGACTTAATTAATAGACACCGACCTTGTATGAATCCTGGTTGCAGTTCCAACTGTAACCTCTGATCGTTGA
The DNA here is from genome assembly GCF_046742065.1 of Oratosquilla oratoria. NCBI lineage: Eukaryota > Metazoa > Arthropoda > Malacostraca > Stomatopoda > Squillidae > Oratosquilla > Oratosquilla oratoria. The sequence goes on from NC_134793.1 coordinate 8,906,218, forward strand.
ACGAATCACTTATACTTAGCTTTAGGCTAGATTGATATATAATAGTTTAGAGCTCTGACAACTTTAACTGAATACTTTTGAGTGTCCGAGCAGACTGAACTTGACTTAGATGTTGGCTAGGAAGAAAGCTCTTAATGATATAAGCTCCTCCTACAACTAATTTTGATTTGCTAAAAATCTCTCTGTATGGGAGAAATGGCCAATGGGGACACGTGAGAAACATACGCCTCTTCTAAGTTCCCGCCTTCCTAAACAAGGCTCAGTTCATTAGGGGGGTCAGAGATCACGAATCCATTACAGAAAGGACGACCTCACGAGACAGAAAGTGTTATGGACTGATAAGGTACCCAGTGCGCGACGCGATGACGAAAACTAGTATCATTAGTATCACTGTCTAGTGGTGATGATGCCGTCGTCAAACCAATCACCACATAGCCCCTAGTTGTAATGTTTGAACAGATTTAGTCTAGAATTTCACAATATTCCGTCTCTTTTATTTCATATCATCCTGACAATATTTGAATAGTTTTATTCTAGACTTATGGAACAGCATATGACAATTTAATTTTAGATTTCTCTAACAAAATTTTTAAAGGTTTGATTCTAGATTTCTTTACAAATTTAACGGGTTCATTCTATTTTATTCTAGACTCTAGCAATATCTTAACTTTATTTTAGACATCAAAATGTTTTATTCTAGTTATCTCTAACAACGTTTTTGGTTAATTCTAGATTTCTTCAACATTTCTGAGTTTGTATTGTTGCAAAATTAATCATTCGTCGTCCAGTTTTGCGATATATAACGAAAAGTTATTATTTGAAACAGAAGCGAAACAAAAAGGAATGCATAAGCATCAAGTCTAACGGATCTGTAATGTGTGATACTTTTATGAGCAAAATAGATAAATAGATATATTAATGAATTAATGAATAGGTAAATAGATGAAATTATAAATAAATTAATAAATAGATAGATATATGAATAAATACATAGATAAAAATAGATAAATAGATTAACCAATAAATAAATGAATAGGTAAATAGACAAATAGATAAATAGATAAATTAATGAATTCGTAAAAAGATAAATGAATTAATAAATAAATAGGTAAACAAATATTAGATAGTTAAATAGATAGATGAATGAATAAATAAATAGATAAGTAAATGAATAAATAAATAGATAAGCAAATAAATCAATAAACAAATAAATAGATGAATAAGTTGATAAATAAGTAGATAAATAAACAAGCAAATAAATAAATAGTATAAGATTTAATAAATAAAGGGCCACCCGGTGAAGAAAGGGTATGAGAAGAAGATTGGTGCGGAGAACCTACTCTACGGTAGCCTCTTACGAGGCGATAAGACCCCTCTGTACCGGTGGGAAGTTTCTGAAAGAAAGAAAGATAGGTAGAAGGAAAGAAGGAAATAAGGAAAGAAAGAAAGAAAGAAGGAAAGAAAAAAGAAAAAGAAAAAAGAAAGAAAGAGAGAAGGAAAGAGAAAAGGAAGGAAGAAAGAATGAAGAAGGAAGGAAAGAAAGTAAGGACAAAAAAGAGAGAAAAAAAAGAAAGAACGGGAGAAAAGAAGAGTAAAGAAAGAAAGAAGGAAAAAAAAAGAAAGAAGAAAAAAGAAAGAGAGAACAAATTTCATAACGTCTTTTGTTAAGCTAAAGAAAAGCGTCGGGCGTTGACAACTTCGACAATCTAATTCATCAGCAAGCCTTCCTGTGGCTTACCTCAATATATCATTCAATATATCATAGATGTTACCTTGGGAATCTCTCACCGGACACACCCGTGGCCTCAAGCAAACTGGCAACGGTCACCAGGTCTGTATTACCCTGTTTGCCGGCATATAAGACGCACCCTCGCATAAGATGCCCCCTCCCCCATATTTTACAAGGATAATTGGTGGAAAAATAGTATGTCTCATCATACATTTATTTAGATATATTCCAAGTGATTTTGTAGGGAAAATGTATGATTCTGTGTATCTGTAATACGGCCGGATTAGACGCAGGGTAATTTTGTGATACATTTGAAAAAAATCGTCTTACACACCGGTAAATACGGCGTAAGGCATCGGAGGAACGGGGCAAGATCTAAGAATATAAGGTCTAACCACTTCCGACCGAATTTCGAGGGAGTTGGCGCAGCGGGCCCGTGAACGTCACCTGGCTGTTCAAAGTGGGGTTAGCGGGTCCTATAGCTGTCAGTTGAAGTTGGTCCGTCGTTCGAAAATGACGTCGCCTTAGCTCGCACCGCTCCACTCAATTAGTTATATTCTGACAAATATTAAATAAAATATATATATAAAATATTATAGTTCCTGTCTATATATATGAATATATAATATATGATATATAATATATATATATATATATATATATATATATATAATATATAATATATATATATATATTATAGTTCCTGTCTTCCTTGGCGTTTCACAGTTTTCTTCAGTGTATCACAAAGAGAAAATGGACTCAGCCAAATGACGTCAGAAGCTGCGCAGAAGAATGTAAACGGTCTGACATGTATATTTAGACCTTGGAACGGGGTATGGTGTTTCTTGTACTTCCGTCGTGACGCGAGTATTCTGGAGCTTATGAGAGGTGAGGGGGTGACTCCGATTTTGTGCTGCTGCGTTGCATCTTGGAGGCTCATTGAGGTCCACGGGCCCACAACAAATGGGGCTCTCGTCGGATTTCTTAGGCAGCTGGGGAGACCTTCTTGCACTCGTGACCTGACTTAACCTGACCTAACTTGACTTTCATCACTTTTACATATTCATTTATTTATTTATTTATTTATTTATTCATTTATTTATTTATATATTTAATTACTTATCTATATATTTAGATATTTGTTTATTTATTCATTGATTAATTAATTTATTTACACATTTATTCATTTATTTATCTGTTTATTTACTTATTGATCTATTGATCTATTCATCTATTTTTTATTCATACATTTTTTTGCAAATGATGCTAGCAATTGTCAATGCACTTTTTCCCCTTGTAGATTAGAAATTGACCCGGTAAATAAACAGGGAGTCATTTTTTTCAAATCTTGGTTGGAGAAATGTTGTCACAGGGTAAATAAGACTTGTGTACAAGTTTGTACATAAGAGTGTATGTAATGCTTTTTATGTGTACGGTACTTGTTTGTCTGTGTAAGCGAGTATATACTCAATTTGTTTTGCTTTTCTGCATTTCTAATAAAGTGTGCTACTTATATATACACTTTTGTGTGTGCAGATAGGCAGATATCTTTCCCCGCATAATTATGCAAATTGTTTATTCCCTTGATTTGTTGTTTCTATATTAATAGACTAAGAAAAATGATTTGTGTGATGTCGATAATATCGTATATGTAATCTCTCTCTGAGAGCATATTTTAGTAGGTAGTAATTGAATATGAATTGCTCGGTGGAAGAAATCTTTGAAGCTATCTCGGTTCATTATCAACCTCAGCGTTGCTGACCAAAGTAAAAGAAAAAAAAAAAAAAAAAAAAAAAAGAAGAGGAAATGAAATTGAGTTTATATTTGTCGTTATCATATGTGATCGATTTTTAGTACACTGCAGAAACTGTCGTACGGTATATAATTCTTAGATAAAGCGATAGAAAAGATATACGACATTGCATCAAACCTAGAATATCCTAAACACGTTGTAGAAATATCTCATTATAGGACCAAGAAATCATACGACAACACTGTTCAAGAAGGAAAATTTTGTATGAAGAGTCTCTTAGTTCCTTCTCTTTACGAAAACTTTGTAAGAATTACTTCTATCCCCAGTGAGTTCAACGGCAGTGTTATATTTAACAACATTACCATAAAAGAAATCTATATTAAGAATTCCCCATGTAATGATGGTAAACAATGTAATCATTGCTGCTTGGGTCAAACTAGCAAAGATTTAAATACAAAAAGTAGCCAAGCACAATTAGTGTTAGAACAGGCCAGATATCTAGTGGCTATGTAAGAGATGCCAACCATAATATTGACATGGACAATGTCAAGAAAGTTGTCGTTTGAAAATCTGTATTGAAAAGAAACGTTAGTTTTATCTAGTTTTATCAAAAATATTTCTATAAAAAATAATATTAGTTTTATCTAGTTTGATCAAAAATACTTTTTGTAAAAAAAATAATTTGAATATGTTTATATAAATTAGATTATCTTATTATCAAGAGAATAGCTGGGCAACATCAGGGTACCCCACGAGAGGCATTACCATAAAAGATTTCTGGTTGTGTCCTTCCTTAGCTCCTTTTCATGTTTCTGTACTTATATTGTTGTACTCTGAAGATGTCTTAATAGCCGAAGACGTTTGGTCTTCTGTTCTCTAATTTCTCTGTAGTTTAGGCAAAATTGTCATTCACGCGTTCGTTGTGATAATTATTACCCAAGTGGTCGAAACGTCTGGTACTAAATAAAATCCCATATTCTAGCCTTAACTTTTCATTTCCCGCCTCACCTCCACACACACACACACACACACACACACACACACACACACACACACACACACACACACACACACACACACACACACACACACACACACACACACACACACACACACACACACACCACACACACACATACACACACACACACACACACACACACACACACACACACACACACACACACACACACACACACACACACATACTTTATATATATATATATAAAAATATATATATACACACACACACACACACACACACACACACACACACACACCACACACACACACACACACACACACACACACACACACACACACACACACACACACACACACACACACACACACACACACACACACACACACACACAACACTTGTATGTATATACATACACATATATATATATATATATATATATATATATATATATATATATATATATATATATATATATATATATATATATATATATTTATACACACACACACACACACACACACACACACACACACACACACACAACACACACACACACACACACACACACAAATATATATAAATATATATATATATATATTTATATATATATATATATACATATACATATATATACATATATATGTGTATATATATATATATGTATATATACATATATATATTTGTGTATATATATATATATATATATATATATATACATATACATATATATATAAGAAATGCATTTTCCTTCATAATTGGACTTTCCAGGTGAGAAGACACTTATACTACATTCACATTAAAACCCATTTAACGCCTCCGCCATCTGAGTATTTCGTAGAAGAGCATTATTTCTGCCCCCCATCGCGCTGCTCGGATCGAGAACAATGCAGTGAGGTACACAGCTTCATCAAGTGGTGAGTCCCCACCTTATAGTTTGTGAGAAATTCCCTTTCGGTCGCGTTATTTTTTCATTCATTCAGAATCTTCCTACTGTTTCATTTTATGACAACTACTCACAACCTTACCTCTTCACGCACTCGGAAAAAAGTATCAAAACAGAAAATATCTTTAGTTCACGTTTTATTTATTTATCTATTTTTATCCAGTTACAGTTTGGTTTCACTTACTCCTATTATTATTATTATTATTTTTTTTCGTTCTCTCTTCTCTCCTTGATTGCAATACTTCGCGCATCCAAAGCCATGCAGTTCTTTCAACATCACTGAACACGTCGTTGAACTTTTGAACTAACACAAGTTCCCTCATCTTTGGTCATACAAAAACGCCATCTTTGATTTCTGCGTCACTTACTCTGGGAAATTTACTTCGCAAATATGTGACTCTCTTGCCAGCTTTACCCATATCTTTGATGGAATTCTTCCTCAATCTCAGCTTAATCTGCAAAGGAGGCAGATACATCTTCTCAGGATCAACAAATGGAGTACTGATGACATTCTTCTCTCTTAGAACCAATGATAGCTTTGGCCACATTTTCTTTATAGTAATTTGATTTTATCCCGGCTGTTCTACTTACACAGGAAACAACAAAACTTGCTATAGTACATCTGCATTCCGAGTTAAATTGCCACAACCTTTAGGTCACCACAGATACTCCTCTTAGGTTCTTCATACATAAATTTTTACAACAGAAGCTTCATTATCTCATATAATTTCGTGTTAGCTGCATGAGGCAGAGGAACAGAAGGAAACTTATTTTCATTACGGAGTGGGACTGTTGTCAAGTTTCCTTTGGAAGAGTCAGTAGATAAGCGTCACTCACTCGTGTTTTATTCTTTACTAGGCTCCTTCATAGCAGACTGGACAATCATTGCATAATAGCAGACCGTCCTCAAGTGAGAAAAAAAATATCTAAAACACTATGGTAATCAGCCGATTTCTGTAATGAACCGCACATAAAATCAAATGACAGGGGTATACTAAAACACAAAAACTATAAATAATACATTTTTTAGAAAGACTTTATTTTCGATTTAGAGTACAAAAATGCATGGAAAACAAATATCCATTTTCTTGAGACGCGTTGTCTGTTGACCAACGTAATTGGTCCCGGATGGATTGCTTATGAAAATCCGTTGATGTCGACGATAACGTTCCTTCTCCTCAGTGAGGAAAAGGAAATCCTGAACAGTGAAGAGATTAAACTGCAGAAGGGTTTGTACACTTCACCATATACACTCACTTCACCCAGGAAGATAGAACTCAGCGGCTCAGGGAAACTGCGACGACCAGCATCTTCAGAGGCATCATTTTGCATCTCGCCTACACGGTGATGCAAAATGAGTTGTCTTGGTAGGTAAAGGCGGCCCACACTCGCCTGACACCTTCGCTTTTTGAGATAACAGGGAGATTTAGTTGCCCAGGTGTTCTCAGCACCGAGACCTCCCCAATCTGGTAAGGATATCGCCAGTTTGTTGGCGAATGCTTTTTCATCAGGATATAGATTCGAAGCAAGCCATACTACATCCCCCAGACCAGTTATTCCCAAACGTTTTTCAATTTGTTATCCAATTTAACTTGCCACATTAAGGCATGTTACCCCTTTCAAAAGTTTTCTCAACAGTGATATATTTGGCTAAATTAAAACACTAGAGATATTTTCGTTTATTTGTTGTATTTGAACATTGTGCATCTTTAATGACTATTGCCATTGTTATTCGGTTAAACTTTATTACTATACAACTCTACACACTAGGACTAAGTAAACATTAATCCTAATGTCAGATACCGCAATGTCCCATTGATTTTCAGATTTTTTGTCACCCCTCCATTACTCCCTGAAAATTGGTCAAATTACCCCCAAGGGGTAATTTAGTCCCAGAGGGTAATTTACCCTCAGTTTGGGAGCCACTGAGCTAGACGAAGCCCGGGGACGCGCAGGATGGAGGATGGTTGACGCAAGCCTGATGGTGTATATACTTGATTCTTTTTTCATTATTATGGCTATGATGTCAGAGCTTTAGGTTTCCACATACTATTCTAAGTCTTTTTACTACGTATAAAAACTGTCTCTTCTTCATTTTGTTTGGTCCTTTCTCTAATATATTAAAAACACATTTTTCTATGGTTATAATGTCAGGTCTTTTTGTTCCCAGATACTATTTTAAGTATTTTTACTACGTATAAAAACTCTCTCTTCTTTATTTTGTTTGGTACTTTCTCCTTATGTTAAAAACACTATTTTTGTTAATGTTTTTTTTTTTATATGATTATGATGTCTGGGGTTTTTGGTTTCCGAATCCTATTTTAAACCTTTTTACTATGTATAAAGACCCTCCCTCATTCTGTTTTTTTTTTCCATGTGTTAAAAACATTGTTTTCTTGCTAACGTGTTCCTGCATTTTTGTCTCTTCAAAGGAAAAGTAGTGACCTTTTGGATTCCATTTATTCCTTTAGTTCTGATTACAAGAACTATTTTCGTTTGTTTAGAATCTAAGAAGACTTTTCGGTTTATGTATCATATCTAAAATAGAAATAAATCACCCTAAAGTTTACTAGAGGTAGTAAGTCCTCTTATTGCTCTAAAGTAAGTCTCACTTTTTATGAGCTATGGACAAAGGAGGAATAAGGAATCAGAGCAGAGTTTTTCGTATTGGTACTTTATTTTTCTGAAACCAAAGTAATTATACAGTAAGTCAAATAAAAACAGAGCATCATATCCGTGAATATAACCGTACATAAACAATAATTCAATGTCCAGTTAGACCCCAGGAAGAAAAATCATCAGTCTTGAAACAAGGATTCCTAAGTCGCCTACATAAATTACGTATTCTCATGTGAACTCTTTCAGACATAACCACTGATATGTTTTATAGAAGGAAACTAAGAGTGCAGATGAGCAGGCATAAAGAGTTTTTTGAAAGGTGCAACAGTGATAGTGAGAGTGATGATGTATGAAGCATTTGGTATACGGGATTATACAGATGAAAGTATGAATTGTTTATATTAAACAGCATGAAGAAAGAACACGTAGGCCAATACAGGAATACAAAAATATTATGCTGTAATTCAGTGCTTTCAAGAAAACATCTTGCAGTCCAATTTTCAGTAAACCGTTTATATTTCATTTCACATGTCTTAGTTCCACAATTTTGGAAGTAAATGGAGTGCCAACCAGTTCCCAGACAGCCAGCACTACAAATAAAAAATCCAGTAGGACTCCTGTAGAATTGAATATGCGAAAGTCATATATATTCCTAACGGAACATTTTTATAACAGGTGATAGTTACGGAATAACGGAATTGGAAATTTTGGCTGATGATATAATGTGTTTCACTCAAGCTAGCATTTAAATCGAAAAGATCTACAATAATCAATGGATCTTGTGTAAAATCCTAATAATCTCTAGCACTGTGTATTCACTTTGAATAATTTTTTTTTACCAAAGTCTAGGATTCTGTAACCCAATATTTTCTTTATCAAGGGTAGCTGTAGACGGGAAAGCTTTAAAGCTAACTTACAGTTGGTAGACATTTCTGTGATATTTGATCCTCCTGACAAAATGTCAGAAGCGTTACCAATAAATAATCATATTCAAAGTAAATTCCAACAAACTGATTTGGAATAAGGTTTTAATTGTAGACAGGACAGGTTATCTATGAAATTATATAGTCGTAGCAAAAACTATGATAGGATTACATAGTTTTGTTCCAGACGAATGACGATGTATATATAATCTTGTACCTCACTTTGTGAAGCTCGCTGATCGAGCGGTGTTAGGGCGTCGTTACTTGCGGCGAAGGTCGAGGGGATGGCGGCTCGAACCCTGCCACCGGCGAAGTTGAACCAAGTGAATGGCTCATTAAATTCTACGCTACAAAGTCCTCTGTAAGAGGCACCGTCCTAGCCTCCCGATAGGGGAGAGTTTGTGACGTTAAACCATATCATAATCATTAAGTACTTTACTCGTATGCTGGTAATATTGAAAAAAAAAAAAAAAAAAAAAAAATAGATTTGATTTCGGTGATAGCTAATATGGACGTAAATTTAGAATTTAGTGTTGAGAAGGATGATAATTTTTACTTTATAAATACCTGTGATTTGATTGTTTTATGATTATATAAAGTTATTGATTATCAAAAAAATAATTCACTTTGCAACTGATGATTTTGTAATTCTTTCACTTGAAATTGAGAACGTTTTCTTTTCTCGTAACATGAAAACATGTAGTATCCCCAATTCACAAGACCTCAGAAGTCTGATAGAATTATAATTTATATATTTTCTATTTGAATATATATAAAATATACTAGTTAATGCAAAAATTACGTTAAAACAAAAATATGACACAAGCGAAAAATGCAGATATTTAAGATTTATTTGTGTGAAGTATATAGAAGAGTCGGTGTTTTCTTTCATCCATTACTTGTGGTTTTGATCTTTTTATTACCCTCGTGATACCACTTTGCTATTGTCTCTTGTATTTTACAATAAGAAAAAATAAACTCATAATGAAATGATCCTCACTTGTCAGCTATTTTTTAAGCCTTTATCTATGGACCTTATGGGAATTTATACTCTGTACAATGTCGCCGATTGTCCAAATTTACATGGTATGTACAACGGTGTTCAAAATTTATATAACTCCTAAATATTCTACAAGGAGTATACAGAAAACACACCAAAGTGAAGAGATCAGCACATATTCTAATTTCAATATAAACATTAAAAATAAAAGGTTAATGCTACGTGATTAGTCTATCGCGACAGGAAAGATTTACGACTGCCACAAGCAAAGAGGAAGACAGAGGGAGGGATGAGAACAAGAGAACAATGAAACAAAGAAGTCGTGGAGGAGGTAGAAAGAAGAGAGGCCAGTGAGAGGCTGTAAATAAGGAGGCCAATAGTTTCAAGGACAGTAAGAAAGTATTATTCTAAGAGTGAAAGAAAACAGAATTGGAGATGAGGAATAAAAAGAAAAATAACGGGGCTGGAACGACAGGAAATAATGGCAATGGTGAGGGATTATCATACGATTGTAAGGATTTTGGAGTGTTGATAGGACACAAAAGTCATATATCCTGCTCTGATTAAAGGGGCTATCACACCGGGCTATTTTTCCTCCGACATCCTACCTCCAACCTTCGTTTGAATAACTAGAATAGGACTTCGTTTACAGAAATCTAGACTTCTCTAAGAGCATTGCAACAGTATGTCTAACATTCGTTTAGGTTTACAATTTCTTAGTTCATTATCTAGCTTCGCTACATATGACGGAAAGATAATTTGATATTTAGAGATTTGAAATATAATATATCGTAACCGAAGTCGTTTTTACTCAAACGAATTCTCAACTGTCGGCGATAGTCAAACATGTGGAAGCCCAGAATGATAACCCCATAAGATGTTTCCAGGACAAAGGAGGTTGAAAAACTCCTGAAGTCATTCAATTTTTTAGGATAGCATTGATCCCCGTAGACTATTTTCATTGCTTCTTGGGAGACATCTGCAACTGTCGCTCTCCAGACTGGGCACAGTTTCCAGAAAGCTTTTGTGATCAGTATCTTTCCATTCATACTGGAGAATCGCAAACATTGCAGCCATTCCCTAAGGCTCTCCGTCGTTCAATCATGTTTACACTTTCTAAGACTTTCAGACTTAATCACGTCTTACGTCCCTCGCTTCTTGGGATGATCTTGCGTGTTGTCGCCTAGTTTACCCATCGTAAAGTTAAATTAAACAAATATAGGTTTAAGAAGGAAACAAACAAGAACTGGTTCACCAATAGAGTGGAACAGACTTATTAACAATGTAGTGAACGCTGAAACAATTGGTTTGTCTAAGAGAAGATTAGATAACTTTATGGATAAGGATGAAATGTGGTAAGGGATATGGAATTACCTAGCGTAGGCCATAAGGCCTCTTGCAGTCTTCTCCATTATTATGTTCTTATGTTCCAAAATATCGGAACTACCGACGCTCCACTCCAACAATACCCAACAGGCTCTCGTTCCAGGCCCCACGAAGCTCAAGTAGTCCAGTTTAATCTTTCAGTGATCTTTGTTCATGGCAGCCATAATGGGTTGCTTGAGAGGTAGCGTTCAGCGGCTTGATTTGATCGATGTTGACGTATCAACGTGTGTGCATCGACGGGAGGTACAGTGAGTTGTATACTGCCTACTCAGGCGTACCATAGGGTAGTACACTTGGAGTCGTGTTTTTTCATATCTACATATCGGAATTGACACGGATAACCAGAGATATGATGCGCCGATAATGCAAAATTGATTGCAATAGTTGATTCTCCCAAATCTCGTGGTGCTGTCAGCAGGTAACTAAATTAATATCTTCGACGCATATCTGGTTGTCACTCCTGGAACATAATGCTAAACGTTTCAAAGTTGAGATACATATCACTTTCACGTAGTAGGAAACCTCCTCACGATGTTCTGTTTGTCGCCGGTTTAACTTTGAAAATCTGCAACGATCCAGACATTTTGGAAGTGAATTGAAGTTCGATGCTTACTTCCAAACAGTACATCTGATGTCTAGTGTAGTCGGCCTCGTGCAAATTTAGCAAATTATGAATGACTCACAAGATAATGACAAAGCCATTTCTAACAGTTGTGTCCGCTGCTTCTCACCATAATCACCGTCCCACTCCCATGCAGTGGGAAGTCAGAAACCCCTGGTAAGGCAAAGCCCTGTCACTCACGGCAATCCGCTGGGTATTTTAGGCCGGTGTTGGGTCGCCTCTCCGCCTGGCCATGACTGTCGGAAACCCAACGCGACATAGCCTGCACCGGGTCCCAGGAATCGAACTCACGACCACGAATTCATGAGTTCGACACGGTATCGACTGAGCTACTGCGAGGTCCTCCTAGTTCTTGAGTTATGAGTTCCCGTGTGGTCGCATGCTGTCACGTATTTTCTACAGCTCATTGAGAGCCTCTCCTAGTTTCTTCTTTGGTGGTGAGGTGAGTTGTGATCTTGGGCATGGTCGCAAGGTCAGCAACATTTACACACTGTGTAAGGCTCGCACGGATTGATATCACTCGTTCTACGCCTCAATTTCTGAAGTGCCAAAACCAGTCGACTTGCCTCTTGGACAAGGTTTTTAGAACTGTTACACTGCTTACTGAACATATGAAGCGTAGTACTTTGTCTTGAATGTCCCTGACTGATGCAAAGTTGTATATTGCGGTGTCTTCATCGTGTATTCACCGAACCATTCTTAATTGGAAAAAATAAAATATGATTTCTTCAAAATATAGGTATATATTTTATTAGTGCACAAAATGAACCATGCATCAGTTGCACATAAAATCACTGTATTCAAAGAACTTGTGTCGTGTGTGTGTGTGTGTGTGTGTGTGTGTGTGTGTGTGTGTGCGTGCGTGCGTGTGTGTGTGTGTGTTTGTGTGTGTGTGTTTCGTGTGTGTATGACTTCAATCAAGCCCCTGAGCCTGATTCACGGAATCCTGGTTAAGAACCATTGGTATTGACGTATGCAAACCACAAGTTCTTGGATTGAAGCGCACACAGATCCTTGATGAACGCCACGATTTTGTCCAACGACAGTTCGTCGATGTCTTTTGGTGGGGACTGTTGTGTCGCAAGAAGTAGTTCGTACGTAGTAGCTGATTGGTTTGTAAGAAATACTTGTGCCTTTTGTTGTTTGCAACGGAATGGACACCAAGAAATTTGCAGAGCCTGGTGCAGTAAGTCATTCATAATTTTACAGTTGAGTCGAAAGATGCGTGCTTGGAGTAAAGTCGCCATAGCCGCTGCAGATAGTGTCTGTACCGGACGTTACCTGCAGCCGTTCAAAAAGAGTAAACTCCTCCTTTATTTGGCTTTCTATCCTTTGGAAAATTTGCTGTTGTTTTTGCTGCTGGATCTGCTGTTGCTGTTGCTGCATCTGCTACTGTATCAATTTGATGAGCTCTGTAACTTTCACCGTTGCTGACAATCCCGGTCAATCCATAAACGAAACACATTCCTTTAGTAATGACAGAATCCTACTCACTGCGCCAGTAAGCCCCTGTTGTATTTCCAGGGATTCAATAAACACTGTTGAATACATTATCGTAGATACTTTTACAGTAACATAAATCACTCATAACAATAGTGTACATTCCAGACAACTTTACTCAACGTCAGGAGAAACACGACTGTCCTTCCGTCATGAGGTGCGGGTATTCGTACCCATTAGTGACGTCATTTTGGAATACTCTCGACGGTGTCTCGTAATTACAGGAACATTCATGCAAGTAATCGAACATTCAAGTATCGTTAATTACGTACGACAAGCAAGACCACGATTAACATTTATAATTGACAGTACGCATGTATGATGACTCATTAACTACACGTGTTATAACAAATAAGAATAATATCAATAAAAGTAATAACAGTAATGATAATAGAAATAATAATAGTAATGATAATAAAAATAATAATAGTGATGATAATAATAACAATAGAGATAATGATAATAGTACATACATGTACCAACGGATTTCTCCCCCTTACAAGGGAGGTAGAAAAAAAACCCCACTCCCATCCATTCCATCCCCACATACTCCACTCCCATTCACCCCCCTCCCTCCTTTTTATCTCGGCTCCTCATGGATGACGGGTCATCCCTCCATCTCACCCACTGCCCTGGGTCAAGCAATGTAGCAAGACACAGTACTTCCACAACAAGGCCGCTTTATTCAATTGGCGACCCCTCCTCTCCGTCTTTCATGCAGAAAAAGACGGGGATAAATCCTTTCGGGCTGGGTCAAAATAATATTCACACATACTCCTTCACCCCCCCCCCTTCCACGTATCACAGGATCATCTGTACACAATCATTCTCCACTCAACCCTATCTTCTGCCTTTTCCCTTCCTTCCTCAACAAACATTCCCTTCTTTCCCAATGCCCCTTTTACCCCATCCATCCCTTTCATCCTTGGTTGTCCCCTTATGTTCACTCCTTTCATCTCTGCTTTCCACATCTCTTTTACTAATCTTTCTTCACTCATTCTTTCTATGTGTCCAAACCATCCCAATACTCTTTCATCAACCCTATCTCCCAACTTCATTTCCACCCTCGCTCTCCTCCTCACCTGGATGAAATGTACATTTTGGATGAAACGTAAAGCAACCTAATAGATTTAATTCTAAATTTGGATGAAATGTATAGTAACCTAACAGATTTAATTCTAAATGCACAAAATAAATTTATTTCCCCTCAAGTCAATGCGAAAGAATAGTAATACTCCCAAATGGATGACGGACATACTGAAACATGAGATCGGAAAGAAAAGAGGGCTTTACGTAAGAATAAAAAACGGGGAAACACACCTTATACCTAATATAGTGATATGACGAGACAGGTTAAAAAGAATACGAGCACAGCGAAACGTAACTAAGAAATTAAGGTTGCCAGACAAGCGAGATCCAAACAAAAGGGCTTTTTCATCAGAACAAAAACAAGGAAAGGATAGTCCCAATTCAAAATGACGAAAATATCATGATAGAATCGGAGGAAAAAATGAGAGAGGCGTTTAACAAACATTTTCTCTCGGGGTTTACTGAGGAGAGATTAGATAAGGTACCTGACTGCGATCCAATTTTCAGTGGGGATGAAGAAAGTAGACTATCTAATATCAGCATGACTAAGGTAGAAGTAATGAAGCAAATTGAAAGACTTAAAGCTACAAAACCACCGGGTCTAGACGAAATATTTCCGAGAGTGCTTAAATAATGTAAATTTGAAATCTGCGACCAGATTACTGAAATATTTAATAAGTCTGGAGACACTGGTTTTGTGCCTATTGCTTGTGGGCAGACAAACATTGTTCCTGTTTTCAAAAAGGGAGATGAATTGTCTATACGCAACTACAGGCCAATCAGTTTGACATCACTTATAGGTAAAATGCTTGAATCAATAATAGTTAATAGACTCAGAGAACACATCGAGATACATAATTTGATTCGTGACACATAGCATGGTTTCTCCAAAGGTAAGTCATGTGTGACTAATGTTCTATCTTTTTACGAGTATATTAAAGTATACAAGGCGTCAGAAAACAATGATAATTACAATGTTATTTACCTTGATTTAAAGCGTTCGACAAGGTACCCCATCAGAGACTACTAAATAAAATCGAGTCCCATGGTATAGGAGGAAAAGTGTTAGAATGGATTAGAGCTTGGATCAGTAATAGAAAACAGCGGGTCACCATAAATGGTGTAAAATCCAGGTGGGGGAGTGCTCCTAGTGGGGTCCCCCCGGGCTCGGTTTTGGGTCCCTTATTGTTCATTATGTACATGAACGACTTGGACAATAGGATTAATAGTGATGTTTGTAAGTTTGAGGATAACACTAAAATAAGACGCCTAATTAGGTCAGGAGACGACGTCGAGATTCTGCAGGGTGATCTAAATAAATTGTTCATATGGTCGGTGAAATGGCAAATGAACTTCAATATCTCAAAGTGCAGGGTGTTAAACATAATGTTACACAACTCCGAAAATATATATAGCTTAGATAACACGTTTTTAGAGAAAACTGAATGTAAGAGAGACTTGGGAGTTCTAGTGAGTCCTGGCTTTAAATCCAGGAAACAGTGCATTAGCGCCAGGAATAAAGCTAACAGAGCGTTAGGTTTCATTTGAGCAGTAGTCGTCACTCAATTGAGCGGTAGTCGTCATTCAGGTCAGGTCAACCGGGTAGCTGCTTCAATAAGTGATATGGCGAGTGGTTGTGTTACCATGGTCAGCGCCGATGAGGTACAATCTCTACTTAGTAGAATTGAAGCCTTGGAGGATGCTGTAAAGTGCCTTAAAGGGGTGAATCGAGTTCTCCGCTCGAAGGCCCAAAATACGAAAGAAAAAACTACTTATGAGGTTGGATGGAAAACAGCGAAAAACAAGGTGCGGAATAGTGGAAAAAAGTCCTCACCAGCCCCGCCCGCTTGCAAGAACTCGTTTCAAGCACTAGCGAATCTGCAGGAAGAAGAAACAAATTAAATTCAAGAGAAGAAGGGAAGGGCAGACGCTGGATCCCTGCCCACAGGTAAGATTATGGTTGTAGGAGACAGTCAAGTGAGGTACTTAGACAGGGATTTCTGCGATAAAGATAGAAAACATAGGACGCAAGTGTGTTTCCCCGGCGCTGGGATAGGAGATGTTAGAGATAGGATTGGAGAGTGTTTAGTAAGGTAAGGTAAGGACCCTGTAGTTTGCTTAAGTGCCGGGGGCAATGATATAGGTAAGTTAGGGAATGAGGAATCGTTTGCGCGGTTCCGGAATGCGCTAGACAAGATAAGAAATAGGGAAGGTGTTCCTGTTATATGTGGAATCCTTCCGAGGCGTAGAGTTGGAGGTATGTGGCATTCCAGGGCTATTGCAATGAATTGCAGGCTGGCAAAACATTGTAAGGCCAATGGAGTGGGCATTTGTCGACAACTGGGACCGCATTTATGGTATGAATCATCTATGTATAAGGAACGGGGTGCACTTGTCGCCCAGAAGATTTCGGGTCCCCGCTGAATCCCTTGAGAGATAAGCAGGCATTCTAGTTTTTTTTTTCCGGGTAGATTACGTGGGAGTAGGGGGGAAGTATCGGAATATAGTTTAGGCAATAGAAACAACTTAGAGAGGGACTGTGAAAAGAATCACCAAAGCAGGTGGAGGGAAGATAAACTTAAAGTTTACTATACAAATAACAGAAGCATATTTGACAAAACTGATTTGCTGCGAGGTAAAGCATACGCAGAGAATTTCGATATTATAGCTATTACTGATTCCTGGATCAACATGGTTGATAGACATTTCCTTCCGGAAATCGAAATAGAAGGATATGTTTTTTCCACAAGGATAGGGTTGGCAGGAGTGGGGGAGGTGTAGCATTTTTCGTTAAAAATACAATAAACTGTATTATCAACAATTCGATTAAGGAAGAGGACTGTACGGAATCTATTTGGGTAGAGATTATAGGCAAGAATAAGAAAGTTATTATTGGCGTCTTGTATAGACCTCCTAACCTCAGCATTGAGCAGACTGATCCCCTGATTTATGAAATTCACAGAGCGTCCCAGTACAAAAACGTTGTGATAATGGGAAATTTTAATGATAGAAACATTGATTAGGAACCTTTAGTAGATCAGGAAACGAAAACAATTCCTAGATGTGGTGCAGGATAATTTCCTAAAACAAGTGATTACCGATCCTACGAGGGAAGAAAATACCCTGGACTTATTTTTAACTAATAATGAGCACCTAATGAGCAACGTAAAAGTGGGAGATAGTCTAGGCTCTAGCGATCATCAAGAAATAAGATTTAATATTACTTGGGAAGAATTAAAAAGTACGAATAACGTCCAAGTACCAGACTTCAGGAGAGCAAACTTTGACAATATAAAAACCTATTTGAAATTGAATATGAAAAGTTATACGGACTTTTCGGTCGTTCCAGACATTATTGACGGGTCAGGTCTAGGTACTTGATCAGGGGTCTGGTCACGTAGGGTAATATGCATACCTTGGATCAGGTCACTTTGGGGGCGGGGGCTCAACAGACAGGTCAGCAATTTGGATGAAATGTATAGCAATCTAACTGATCTAATTATTAATGCACAAAATACATTTATCCCCCTGAAGTCGATAGGGAAAAATAGTAGTACTCCTAAATG
>NC_134793.1:8931832-8939332 GCF_046742065.1 Oratosquilla oratoria
ACATTAATTCACTTTAATTCCATGCCATCACAGTCGAGACTGACGAGGAGCTCGATGGAAGTATATATACGGAAACTGATGCGTGGTCAAGCTGAGGACTGTGATGACATGGAATTAAAGCGAATTAATGTGGCTGAATATATGTATATATATATATATATATATATATATATATATATATATGTATATATATATATATATATATATATATATATACATATATATATATATATATATATATATATATATATACAGTATATATATATTTATATATATACATATATATACATGCACACTCATACACACTACACAACTCCCCCCTTACACGACAAGACCTGGTCAAAAATATCATCAATAAAAAACGAGACCCTTGTCATCTCATGTTTCAAAAGTAATCTAAACAAGTACAACACAACTCACAATAAACGCACAAGCCAAACAACTTCAAAACGCAACCAAAAACACCTCGGAGGACCATGATCCAACATTTCTCCAGTCTCACCCTGTTTGCGTGTTTCCTGCCCAAATCTGACCCACACGCATCGTATTAAGGAGCTATTGCACTGAGCTATTTTTTCCTCCCATATCCTACCTCCACCTCCACTTGAATAACTAGAATATGACTTCGCTAACAGAAATTTAGACTTATCTAAGAGCATGTCAACAGTATGTCTAACATTCGTATAGGTTTATAATCTCTCAGTTCATCAGCCAGCTTTGCTATATATGACGGAAAGGTAATTTGATATTTGGAGACTTGATAAAGAAAATATCGTAATCGAAGTCATTTTTACTCAAACGAACTCTCAACTGTCTTCGTTGGTGAAGCCCGTGGAAGTTCAGTGTAATAACTTATTATGCAACACCAAGCCTGAGGATGGAACACCGTGGTTTCGAAACGTCGGATAAACTTTCGGAATAATTTGAAAGAGAAAATAGTCGAATAAATCGTAGATCAATTTAAAACAAAGTTTGACAGACGAAGACAAAGACGTATCCCATGAGAGTTTATCTTTTCCTACGCATTACAGTTAAGTACACGCATACATTCATACGTATATATATATACATACGTATATATATATACATGTATTAGGCTGTAAAGACTCGATGAAAATAAGACTATGTCTTGCTACACCATGCGAGTACAATCGGGGAGTTGTCAACCTCTCCAGTGCCATTTGCATGACCTAGTGGCTAGCGTCCTTGCTACATGATGATATTAGCATAGCCTAGGGTTCGAGTCCCAGTGGCGGAGCTTGTAACAATCCAAATGTAATATGATTGTACTCGACTCCACAACTTCTGAGCCTTATACAGGGTCCACTGATGCTAATGGAAATCAAAGGTCTAGTCGTATCAAACTATTTAATCGAAATGAGTTACACAGACTGCATCTCTTTAGGGACCTGTTTGGTATTCATTCAAGATGTCTTGCCTGACTGACAGGGCAAGCCTTGGCGCGTTTGTGCGTACGTTAAGTATTGTGGTCCTATACAAGATGATCCAGCTGTCTCCAGAAGTGTAGTTGTATAGTTTGGTTTTAATAACCCACTGTAGGACATTACAGCCTCTGCACTTCATCGATATGGCTTAATCCGCCTTTGTAAGGTTGTACGTATGGTGAAAAGTGCATGTCAAGTGTTTGGTATGTTGGAATGGCTCGACCATATTGATCAGGGCAGTGGACAAGATGCAGGGATGACACCTCATCCAGGAGGTGTCAAGATACGAGGGATGGAAATAAGGTAGAGGGGAGTGGAGTATGTAAGGGATGGAATGGGTGGGAATGGTTTCTATGCCTTTGTTTTTTGGCTTCTTCCCTTGTATGGGGGAAAAAGTCTTTGATATATGTATGTATGTATGTATGTATGTATGCATGTATGTATGCATGTATGTATGTATGTATTATGTACAAGGGCATATATGGGACACTGATCTACCGTATGAAAGACTATATATTCTTTGCCATAATACAGTGAACTGCTTAGTGCTGTACACATCCTTCCCCGCCTTTTGAAATTCGTGGGCCAAACAATGAACTCTCTTCTGGAAAATGAACGCGACGGTGATACACTACGCGATTAATTGGCTCCGCGAGATAGGCTTTCGAGCACGGGGAAGTAGATACAGTTTCATTCTCATGGGCACTCTTCCAGTCCTGGAATCAGATTTCGCGTCAGCACATGACCCAAAAGGGTCTAATTTTTTTTTTTTTTTTTTTTTAAACCAAGAACTCCTTTTATGACAAAATCCGAGCACCCACTCACATAGCTGGTTGACACAAAAAGGGGACAAACACAAAACAACAATGAACAATAACAATATAATTACAGAAATCACCAATGCACAAAAATAATAGAAATAACAACTTTTTTTACCCGACGACTCATAATACATACACTTCTAACGAACCATGGATCACACTGCCGGTGACTGACGTTCCACCATTGTTGCCAGATGGCTCTCACGGAACTCTTTCAAAGTGCCAAGGACCCAACCTTGACGGTTCAACGGCTCAGCGGTACCGTTCGCAACCGTTAATCCAGCGGTCCGACTTCGAGATCTGCCATGGCTGAAATTGATTCAGTATCGCTGCACTACGAGCCGGTACTCCAAATCTCGTGGGCAAGGAGTTGAGTGTATGCGTATTTGTGAGTCAGAGGTCACTGCACTACCCATAGATCGGGCATATATGATCTCTGAGTTCTCATCCGTGAGGGTAATAGCGGTCGATGACGAGTCCAACATGTGATCCAAGAGCATGGTGAATCATGTAATCAACCAATACAACAACGCCTCTGCGGCCACGTTGTTTTGGTGACGAGTTCTGGATTAGCAAGAAGGGGTACGAGAAGGTGCGCGTGGGCATGATACACAACCTTAGGTTTTTTTTTCATGAAAGTGGCGCAACCTCGTCACAACCTTAGGTGTTACGACCAATGATGACCGTGTCTAGTTCAGCTGTACGTTCGCTCCAAGAAGGTGAAACCCGGTTTGGTGTGGGAGGGGAATCAAGAGTAGATGATTTGTACCGGTGACCTCTGGTCCACGTGGGGAGGGTTCTAAAACTCTAACAGGGATCGTGTGAACACCTAAGGGTTCCTGCTACTGGCTAGATTGAATTACCTGGAGTAGTTGACCTGCTTCGGCTGTTGAGAAGACGTTGTATTAGTAGACTTCGAGAAAACGCCGAAGGGGTCTTGCTACTGACCAGGTTGAAGTACCTGGCATGATTGGCCTTCTTCGAGAGTGGGGTTGGCTTCCGTCGGTGCAATAATCTTGCGAATCATTCGAATGTACTATTCCTGTTTGGCGTTCTCTTGCCATACCAAAAGAATAACCCAAGGCGTATAAAGGGCAGCTGGTCCTTACGTAGAATAAGAGGACTAATCATCTCCCGCAGAGCAGCGTCCTGTTGAAGTTCCTCCTCTAAAACGAGAAAGTCCGTGAACTTACGTAGCAATCAATGACATGTAGCACCAGATTTCATGGATACCAGGGTAGTATGAAAATGATATGGATGTGTAGGCGTGGGAGGAGGGAAAGGCTGAGTGTCACACAAGCTCACGCAGCGTGGGTGGCTGATGGAAGGGAGCCGGTGGGCTGGTCGGAGAGGCTGCTGGAGCGCGGATATCATACGAGTTCCGTTGTTGCGGAGGAGGAAGCCACTAGGTGCCCAGCGGGCTCTTGGAGGGTGCCGGTGTGGTGGTGGTGGTGGCGGAAGAAGCCAATGCAACTTCTTGTAACTGAATCGGGAGGTTAGGTGATAACAATCACAGCGTGTTTTTCATCCCCTCCAGGTGTTCACCCCATTCCACCTGTGTATTCTCGGTGCAACGGAACCTGATGGAGGAAGGGGCAGAGTATAAAGTCTAGCTCTTTTATCAGAACCAGCTATCACGAGAATTTCACATCACAGGAGAACCGGAACAAAGATGCGTTCTGACGCCTCCGCTCTTCTCTCTGTACATCGCCGCTTTTCGAACCTTTTCCGGACAATCTAGGAGTCGATATCCGGTATCGCCTAGTTGGTGAACTCTTCAACATTGCTCGACTCAAGTCCCAGAGGCTTACCAGCACTCCAACCATAACGCAGTCTCATTATGCTCCAGCGAGGAGCTCCAACAATCAGTCATTTCACCAACGGCTATAATCAGTTTGGATTCATATATAACACAAAGAAAACACAAATGCTAGTACAACCTGTCACACAAAGACTAAACCCTGATTTCAATATCACCTTCCCGACATCCCTGGCCAGGAGGGGAGGCGACTCGACATCGACAATAAAAAAAAAAAAAGAAAAAAAGAAAAAAAAAAAAGCTTGCCGTAACTGATACGGCTTTGCTCTACTAATGTTTTTTTTATTCTCTCATACCTGAGAAGCCTGTTTTCTAACAAATGCACCTTCTTAGTATATATATGAATTAAAAAAACTCCTGTAGATCCGGTGAAATCTTGGAGATCCGGTGGAGTCTCGGAGATCCTGTAAAATCCTGAAGATCCGGTGAAATCCTGTAGATCCGGTGGAAACTTGGAGATCCGGTGGTCTAGGAGATCCTGTAAAATCCTGAAGATCCGGTAAATTCTGTAGATCCCATGGAAACTTGGAGATCCGGTGGAATCCTGGAGATCCGGTGGAGTCCTGTAGATCAGGTGGAGTCCCGGAGATCCCATGGAATCCTGTAGATCCGGTGGAATCCTCTAGATCTGATGGGTTCCTGTAGATCCGGCGGAGTCCTGTAGTTCTAATGGAGACCTGTAGATCCGGTGGAGCCCTGTAGATCCGGTGGAGTCCTGTAGATCAGGTGGAAACCCGGAGATCCTGTGGAATCCTGTAGATCCGGTGGAGTCCTGTAGATCCGGTGGAGTCCTGTAGATCAGGTGGAATCCCGGAGATCCTGTGGAATCCTGTAGATCCGGTGGAATCCTGTAGATCCGGTGGAGTCCTGTAGATCTGATGGAGCTATAGACCCGGTGGAGTCTGTAGATCCAGTAGAATCCCGTAGATCAATGTTTCCCAAACTTTTACAGTACGTGACCCCTTTCGGTACTACCAAACCTACCATGACCCTCCACCTTTACAAGGCTTCTGAAACCGTACTAATTTTCAATATGGCAGATACATTATCTTAAGATTTAAAAGATTAATCATAGAAGAGAGTGATAACAATTTCTTATCAATGTTTATTAACAAGGATTGATTTAATGATATATCGTAATGAGAAGGGTGTGTTTTTTATATATACAAGCAAGTCAATACGCGGATTTTTGTGGCTGAATGCACACAGTTGAACCCTCTATGACCTCCCAGGAAAAGGGTCATGACCCTTTTGGAGGTCATGACCCGCAGTTTGAAAACCCCTGCTGTAGATGATGTGGAATCCTGTAGATGATGTGGAATCCTGTAGATGCTGTGGACTCTGTGGAGTCCTGTAGATTCGGTGGAGTCCTGTGGATCCAGTGGAGTCTTGCAGATCTATTGGAGTCGTGTAGATTTGGTGGTTTCCTATAGATTTGTTGTAGTCCCGTAGATCTGGTGGATTCCTGCCGAAGGCCTATCCTCCTGCGATGTAGGGACTGGCGCAGCCGGTGGCTCGTCAAAAAAGTGTGTACATATATATATGTATGTATACATATATATATGAATATATATATACATATATATATATATATATATATATTATCATATATACATACATATATTATATATATACATATATATATACATATATATATACATATATATATATTATTAATATTATATATATACATATATATTATATATATACATAGGATCTCCGGGATTCCACCGGATCTCCAGGACTCCACCGGCAAGCAACCCGTTGGACGACCCAGAAAATGATGGATAATGAATATTGACAATAGGCTACGCCGACGTGGCACAACGTTTGAAGAAGTACGTCAAAACCAGATCTTCGAAGACAGAGAACGGTGGCTGTCTCTCATACTAACAGACGGTGACGCCTAACAGGGGTCTGGTAAAGGTATGTATATGTATATATATATATATATATATACATATATATATATATATATATATATATATATATATATATATATATATATATATTCATATACAGACACACACACACACACACACACACACACACACACACACACACGTATATATATATATACATTTATATATGTGTGTGTGTGTGTGTGTGTGTGTGTGTGTGCGAGCGTGCGTGCGTGGTGTGTGTGTGTGTGTGTGTGTGTGTGTGTGTGTGTGTGCGTGTGTATGTGTGTAGTGTGTAAAACAGGATCCGGACAGACCACGCAGCATTTGGCAAATTAGCGGGACGAGTCTTTAAAGAAAAGGACTTGAAAGGTCTTACAAAACTGATGGTCTCTCAAGCTGTCGTGATTACCACACTTCTTTATAGCTGCGGAACATGGACCCTAATTCCACCACCAACATCTTTGGTTGATCATAAATATTAAGTGGGATGACCACACGATCAACATCGCTGTTCTCGAATAAGCCAGATGTCAAAGTATAGGGTCCATCATAGAGTTTTATTGAACCTTCCTCAGTGTATGAAATTGATTTAACAGGGCCCAGTCGCTTACGGAAGGCAAGGCCTGCAGATCCTTGACTTGTACATTAATGCTGGGTTGTTTGGTTTGAATGTAGATGTCTTCAAGTAATTATACAGTATAATAGCCGTCGAAGATCTGATTTTTTCTTCGTTGTTGTGTTCGTGTCTAGATTTTTCTTGTTAATGATTGGCTGTGTCAGGTGAAGTAGTGTGACTTGATGTATCCATTGGATAGATGGCAAATTAAATGTGTTAACTTTGTTGTTGTCATAATAAGATCCTCCACCTGCGTCATTATTAGTAAAGAAGAGTACAAGATGGATACTGTATTCAACAACACCACAAAGCTTACGAGAATAACATGTAACCTAAGTGATTCCATCAAGAAGAAATTAAACATCATCGTAACTTCTATCAACGCCAACACAGAAAGTCCGAAATTCCCCACAGGCCAATAGTAGCCCGATTATTCCTTTAGAAATATCAGGACACATAAAATTGGCAATTATCTACAGTTATTATTATATCACTGGTCTTTTACGTGCCTTTACCAGACCCGACACCGTTGAGAGTTGGAGTAAAAACGACTTTGGTTACAATATCTTATTTTTCAGATCTCCAAATATCAAAATATATAGCAAAGCTGAATGATGTAGCAAGAGATTGTAAACCTATATGAATGTTAGAAATACTATTGAAATGTTCTTAGATAGGCCTAGATTTCTGTACGCAAAGTCATATTCTAGTTATCTAAATGGAGGTTGTAGGTAAGATGGTGGAGGGAAAATAACCCTGTGTGATATCCCGCCCCACCACTTTCTAAACATCAACGGCAAAATACTCCATAGCTAAGAAACTTAAAGATCTCCTTTTAATAATTCATGTACATTTAAGAAATAACTCATTGGAAACAACAACAAGTGGCTGCAAA
>NC_134793.1:8944332-8949332 GCF_046742065.1 Oratosquilla oratoria
AATCTTTTCCTCTCTTTCACTCTCTCAGCTTCTTGCTCATTCTCTTTCTGCTTCGGGATGTGGAATTTTATGGTATTCACCCAACTCTTTCCCATCTCCTAGGAACCTTATGTGTCCTATTGTCTTCCCCTTTACTTCCCCTCTCTTTTTGACCCAAAATATTATCTTTCCAGTTACTTTCTTAAATCTCTTCCCTTTCCCTCTCATCCAACTTAAGATTCTCTCCTCCTATCCTTATTTTCCAGACCATTATATTCGTTTTTTTGACTCGCCTTTATTCCCATACATCGTTTATCTAAGCGCTTACCCCCTACACCTTTCTCGGTGACCTCTTCTGTAACCGTTAGATTGTCGTCGTCGTCGTCGTCGACTTGTAAACTATTCCCTTTAACGAATGTTCACCAGAGGAGGACGGAGACTCCGAACGCGTCAGTGCTCGAGCGCAGTTGTATGTAGGTACAGATACAAACATGAGCGCTAGTTCAGGCTCATTCAGAGATCACGAAACAGTTTGGGAAGACAGAGTTAGGCAAGGACAGACAGACGGACAAACGAAATAATAGACAGTCAGGAAGACAGACAGGCAAGTACAAAGAGATGCACGACAATAAGACAGGAAAAGCTATACATAAAAACAACAAAGCGCAAAAAACAAAATGAGTCAGAAACACGTAGAAAGCCCCACAGTGCATATAGACACACGAAGAAATAAAAACAAAATGGAAAGAAGGTGAAGATGATATGGAAATTCGAGAACACAAAGAATAAATTAAAACTAGGAACAGGTAGGCAGTCAAACGAAGAAACGAATAAAAAGGTAATTAACAAGACATTACGCAGCAAGAACGAAGTAATATTAAGAGAAACGATAAGACCAACAAAATGTAAAATCTAAAAAATGAACCTTACAAACATCCAAAGGGAATTGTTTTAACACAGGAACTGCTGCCTCGTGTTTTTATACACATACATATATATATATGTATATATACGTATGTATGTATATATGTATATATGTATATATATATGATTATATATATATAATATATATATATATATATATATGTGTGTGTGTGTGGGTGTGTGTGTGTATATATATATATATTTATATATATACATATATATACATATATATATATAATATTTTCCTCAAGTTTCATAGGCTGTAAATACGCAGCCCCTAGCGGCTGGCAACAATCCTCAGAACTCTTTTGGAAGAAATGTTGGAATATTTTGTGTTGTGCTAATGTGAAATGGCTTATAGTTTCTCCGGTTGAAGTTATTAGGAAAAGGAGAGTAGTCTTCTATTTCCTTCTCTGTGAAAAGACTTACAGAATGGAGTTGAAGTTATTAAAGATCCTGAGAAGTACGATCCAGAGATAGACTGCCAGCCCCTTGAGGCTGCACTTCCAGATGAGATGAGGGTGTTGATGGGTTCTGAAGACGTTCCGCATGAAGCTGTGTGATTCAATATGGTCTTGGATCACGTGTTGGACCCGTGATCGTCAGCTATTACCCTCCCGAATCAGATCTCATGATGATCTATCTATGGGTGATGCTGTGACCTCACACACACACACACACACACACACACACACACACACACACACACACACACACACACACACACACACACACACACACACACACACACACACACACACACACACACACACACACACACACACACACACACACACACACACACACACACACACACACACACACACACACACACACAACTCCTTCCCCACGAGAGTTGGAGTTCCGGTCCTCAGTCCAGCCGTGTAATTCACCACTGTCTTGGATAACGTGTTGGACTCGTGATCGACAGCTATTAACCTCCCGGAAGAGAGCTCAGAGCTCGTATGACCGATCTATGGATAATACTGTAATCTTACACACACACACACACACAACTCCCCACCCACGAGAGTTTGTAGTAACGACTCGCAGCACAGCAATACTGATATTATTTCAGCCCTGGGCGGGATTCGAACCTGGACCTCCGTACTGTCAGCCGGGAACTCTACCAGCTGCGTCACGAGTTTTGTGCGTGTGTGTGTGTGTGTGTGTGTGTGTGTGTGTGTGTGTGTGTGTGTGTGTGTGTGTGTGTGTGTGTGTGTGTGTATGATTGTTCTGCTGCAGCTGGTTGTCGTCCTTTGCCATCTGTGCCCTGAAGCAATGACACTCACCAATCATCTCAAGACTTTGGCAGAGTTGGACAGCTGTCGTGGTGGCCGCGTCGCCGTCCTCTTGGTGAACAAATTATGGCTCTCCTATTGCTTCCCTCAACATTTTACCTTACTGGGGTTCGCCTCCTCAGCTGAAAAGACTCTCCTGGTGACGAACAGAAGAAACAAATTTAATTTGCTCGCTAGAGGACCATTGGAGATGGCGTTTATCCTTTGGCTTCCTCATAGCTGAACAAAACCGGGCGTTTGGTTGAGAGAATGAGTATGCAGATTGTATTACGTAGCTAAAGTGTTAGTATGCCGTTGGCTACCCCCCTTGTAAGGGGGACGGGTGTTTTAATGTATCTATATATTTCCTTGGCAATTACCAGTGCCTCTTGTTTTGGGGGACAGTATTGCAACGAAAAGGCAGAGTTATAGAGGTGGAAAAGGAGAGGAGTAAAGCAGGACGGAGTAAGAGTACAACTGAAAAAATAAATACAAAATAGATATACAGATAAATAAGATAAATATACAGAAAAATAAATAAATGAATAAATAAGTGAATGAATGAATAATTAAGTGCATAAATAAACAAATAGATAAATACATGTATTCAAAAATATATAAATAAAAAAGTGAATAAATTGATAAATCATTTAATACATAAACGAATAAATAAATAAGAATTAATGAATGTATAAATAAATCAATTCATAAATAGGTAGAAAAATAGATATATAAATAGGTAAATAAACAATAAATAAGAACATAAGAAAGAAGGAGACTGCAAGAGACCATAAGGCCTACACTAGGCAGTTCCATGTCCATTACCACCTATCATTCCCATCTATAAAGTTGATAATCTCTTAAAACAACCGATAGTTTCAACGCTCACTACACAAATAAATAAACAGATAAATAAGTTTATGTATAGGTAAACAAATAAAGAAATACACAAATAGATAAACAAATAAATAAATAAGTAAATAAACATATAAGTTAACAAATAAACAAATAAATGAATAAATAAATAAACAAATAAATTAACAAACAAATAAATGAATAAATAAATAAAAATCACGAATAAACACCAAAATAAATGCATAAATAATAAAATAAACAAATGAAAACTAGATGAATAGATGAATATAGATATTAAATTAATTGAAAAAATATATAAAAGGTCAGCATTCTTTTCAGAGCGGAAACGAACTCCCAATAAAAGAAAGAAAAAAAAAAAAAAAAACGCTACGTGATTCTGGCCCGTAGGGAGATGTCGCTAACGGCTCGAAAACGCTGACGGCATAAAAATTACCCAATCCATCCTTTCTACGGGGTTAGACAGCTAAGGGGTTAGTTAACCCTCTTGTCATGGCCCTCCGCTCCAAACCTCGTAAGTTCATGTTTATGATTGTTGACTCGTTGTCCCACGCGAGTTGGACCTCAGTTGTTGTTGTTGTTGTTGCTCTTGCTTCTGTTGCGAATCGCACTGCCGTATTTCTCTGGCCGTTTGCTTTAGACTGAGCTTTAGAAGACATTTAAAACTATATTTTCATTTATTTTTTTATTTATTCATCTATTTATTTGTTTATCTGTTATCTATGATTTATTTTTAGTTTATATATTAGTCTAATCATTCATCTATTTATTTATTTATTAATTCATTCATTGCTTCGTTTATTAATTTATTTGGCATTCATTTATCTATACATTTATTTGCTTATTTATTTCCTGATCTATTAATTTATCTATCTATTAATTTATTTCTTAATTTATTTATTTACATAGTCGTTCTATTGATCTGTTTACTTTTTATTTACTTATATACTTATCAATCTTAATGTATCTAATTATTAATTTACTTATCCAATGATTGATTAACTTATAAATCTATTTACCTCTTTATGTATTAATTTATTTTCATCTATTTACCTATTCATCTATTAAATGACCTATTTACTTACCTATCATTTATAGATTTATTAATTTGTCCTTACTTAACTATTGTTTATCAATTTATTTATTGTTTATTTATCTATTTATTTATATATTCGTTTACTCATATCTATTTACTCTATTCAAATATTTATTTACCTATTGATTCATTCATTTATTCATTTGCTTATTGATTTACTTATTTACCTATATATCTACTAATAATTTTCCTTATTTATTTATTCATTTACTTACTTATCTATTCACTCAAATATTCAATTACTTATTATTTGTTATTTATATAATTATCGATCTATTTACTCGTTTATTTGCTTATTCATTTATCTATCTACTATTCATTTATCTATTCATTTACTTATTCCTTCATTTCTTTATTTATTTATTTATCTATTATTTTATTTTCCCGTTCTTTATTTATTCACCAATGGTCATTAGCTTCCTTGGCGTTTACTCTTGGTTAGTGGTCCCCAAACAGGGGTTAAATTACCTCCCATGGGGTTAATTTAACACATTTTCGGGGTCAATGGAGGTGGTGAAAAAAAAAAATTCTGAATATCAAGAAGCCAAGAATTTCTCAACCAGCTTCAAAGCATGCACCTCCATCCATCCCGCTGATGTTCTCGACATCTTTGTAGTCATTAGAGATGCAGAATGGGTAACAAACTGGAAAAAAAGAACTTTGGGAACCACTGCTCTATGTGAGTAAAGCCGTCTTCAAGTCAGTAGTAACCAAATAAATGATTAAATAAATGAAATAAATAGATAAATAAACGAATAAAATTAAAATCTTCATGGGGACGGCAAAGACGATATCCAGCAGAGTTCCGTTTTCTACTGCAGTAATTCAGTTTTGTTTACAAAGACGTC
>NC_134793.1:8956832-8959332 GCF_046742065.1 Oratosquilla oratoria
GAAGAGCACTATGGTCATAGTTATGAATCAGACAACGAAGGAGTACATGAACAGTGGCTGAAAAAGGATGAAATAAGAAAATGAATGCTACAAGAATGAAATAAACAGGAGATAAAACAAGAAAAGAAATAGTTACCTTATCTGAGAGAAGACAAGAAAAATATCCTAGCGAGGAGATGAAAAGAGTGGACGAACGAGGAGAATGAATGCTACAAGGATGAAATAAACAGGAGGAGGATAAAAGGAAAAAAAGAAAAGAAAAAGTTATCTAATCTGACAAAAGGACATACGAAAACTATCACGACGAAGAGATGAAAAGAGTTGATGAAAGAGAGACACGTGTAGGAGGACCCGAGGCGCAAAGAGTGAGACGGACATGAAGGGAAACAGGATCGAGATGACAGCCACAGACAGGTGCTGGATCAAAAGCCGTCCTGATTGGATATCACCGTTTGCGTAACCGCATCATAGGCTGCGTAGGTGTGCGGATGCCTGAATGAATGTATGTGTGTTTACCTATGTGTATGTATGTGCACGTGTGTGTGTGTGTGTGTGTGTGTGTGTGTGTGTGTGTGTGTGTGTGTGTGTGTGTGTGTGTGTGTGTGTGTGTGTGTGTGTGTGTGTGTGTGTGTGTGTTTAAACTTATATGTGTATATCATGCACGAACTCTATTTATTCAAAGGTAATTGCGTGTATGGGCAATATTTCTGATATATTTTCACTCGTATATTTTCACTGTGTTTTTATGGTCTTTCATATCATAATCATGGCCATGGAAAATACGTATATATGAAGTACCTACCGGCTATTTAACCAACAGTAGATCATGGGGTTGTACATCGAGTTGGACATTGCTAACCAGTAGATAGCCAGGTAGATGTCTTGGATATTGGTCAATAGGTTGATGCTTGGTATCTGTGGATGAACAAGTCGGCGTGGTTATGGTTTGCTATTGAGGGCTGATGACAAAATATCTTTACTGATTGGTAATACAGGACAAATAAGAAATAAGGACTTTCCGCCACTAAGGACCGAAAAGTCTCGTGTCGGCATTTATGTTTTACCATTTATGGTTTGCTATTGAGGACTGATGACAAAATATCTTCACTGATTGCTAATACAAGAAAATAAATATTGATTGACACCAAGGACCTTCCACCACTATGGACCGAAAAGTCTCGTGTCGGCATTTATGTTTTACCATTTATGGTTTGCTATTGAGGACTGATGACAAAATATCTTCATTGATTGCTAATACAGGACAGATAAGATATATTGATTGACATCAAGGACCCTCCACCCCTATGGACCGAAAAGTCTCGTGTCGGCATTTCAGTTTTATCATTTATGGCTTGCTATTGAGGACTAATGAAAAAATATCTCCATTGATTGCTAATGCAGGACAAATAAGATATATTAGTTGACACCAAGGACTCTCCGCCATTATTGACTGAAAAGTCTTGTGTCGGAATTAATGTTTTACCATTTATGGTTTGTTATTGAGCACTGATGACACAATATTGATTGTTAATGCAGAACAACAATACTCTCCGCCATTATGGACCGAAGGATCTCGTGATTTATGTTTTACCATTTATGGTTTGCTATTGAGAACTGATGACACAATATTTTCATTGATTGCAAATACAGGACAAATAAGAAATATGAATTGCCACCAACGATGCTCTGCCCTATTATGGACCGAGAGATCTCGTGATTTATGTTCTGCTATTGCAACTCCTATTGTAATCCGCTGTAATATGAAACAACTTTCGTTCATTCTGAAAGGCAGAGCCGGAGGCAGCGAGCTCATGTTCCAACATTTTTCTCCGCTACTTCCCACACATGACTGCCCATTCCCGCACTACAATGCCTCAAATACCTTTACGGTTTGCCAGAACTCTTCCGGATGGACTAAACACTAACACAAATTCATCAACGTACAGAATGAATTATAAATCAGTATGTTTTATAAGAAAAATAAAGACTTGCTGGAAAGTTACTAGTCCAAAAATTAGATATGGAAGGAGTAGAAAGGCAAGCTCATAGAAGACACAAATTAAATGGAATACAGGATGCTAAGATAAAGGAGTAACGTGAGATGGCGTTTCAAATTAATATTTGATTTGATCTGAATGTAAAATACGCATAGGATTACAGTAGATTACAGTGGATTACAATGACAAATTGATGATAGGTGTTTTGAACAGTAACGAGGTGGAATGCAAAAGTTATTATAATAACTGAAACAACAATAATGATGATGATAATAATGATAATAATAATGATAATAATAATAATAATAATAATAATAACAATAACAATAATGATGATGATGATGATAATGATAATAATAATAATAATGATAACAATAATGATAATAATAATAATGACAATAATAATAATAATAATATTGATAATAATAATTCTACTGATAATAATAATAATAATAATAATAATAATAATTATAATGATAATAATAATAATAATAATAATAATA
>NC_134793.1:8964332-8974332 GCF_046742065.1 Oratosquilla oratoria
ATATATATATATACATACATACACTACCAGGGTAGTAACCCGAAAGTTTTCACCATAGATTACCAACACACCCTCCTGACCACAAAAATTATGAAAAAGAAATAATAATGATAATGATAAGAATAATGATAAGAATAATGATGATGGTAATGATGATGATAATGATGATGGTAATGATGATGGTAATGATGATGGTAATGATGATGGTAGTGGTTATTGTAGTGATGATGGTAGTGATGATGGTAGTGGTTATGGTAGTGATGATGGTAGTGATGATGGTAGTGATGATGGTAGTGATGATGGTAATGATGATGGTAATGATGATGGTAATGATGATGGTAATGATGATGGTAATGATGATGGTAATGATGATGGTAATGATGATGGTAATGATGATGGTAATGATGATGGTAATGATGATGGTAATGATGATGGTAATGATGATGGTAATGATGATGGTAATGATGATGGTAATGATGATGGTAATGATGATGGTAATGATGATGGTAATGATGATGGTAATGATGATGGTAATGATGATGGTAATGATGATGGTAATGATGATGGTAATGATGATGGTAATGATGATGGTAATGATGATGGTAATGATGATGGTAATGATGATGGTAATGATGATGGTAATGATGATGGTAATGATGATGGTAATGATGATGGTAATGATGATAGTAATGATGATAGCAATAATAATAATGATAGCAATAATAATAATGATAGCAATAATGATAATCATTGTCAATGATAATAATGATAATAATAATAATAATAATAATAATAATAATAATAATAATAATAATAATAATAATAATAATAATAATAATGATAATAACGATAATAACGATAATAACAATAACAACAATAACAACAATAACAACAATAATAATAACAATAATAGCAATAATAATAATGACAATAATAGCTATAATAATAATGACAATAATAATATTAATGATAATAATAATAACAATAATAATAACAATAACAATAACAATAACAATAATAATAATAATAATAATAATAATAATAATGTCTTACAAGCAGAATTTTACATTATCAAATATTGGTAGTCCTCTTTATAGAAGAGGAGACTCCGAGACAGACCCCTCTATCTAGGGATTTGCTCTCCGGGTCCACCATCTGCTGATGTCACATCCCACGGAATGCCACCTGTCATGTGACCATCCCACATCTCTTTGAAACTCCCCCTTCCCGTTTTCTATGCTACATACTGTTGTCACGTTATATTCATATAATTTGATCATGTAGCTCGCGAAACGTGACTTCAAAAGAAAACATTCCACCGTGTTTTACTGTGTTTTTGATATATGTATTTTACTGATATATGTATTTTTGCTGCAGTTTGCAGCAAAATAGAAAAAAAATCGAGTGAGGTAATAAATGTAGAAACAGCGATATTTGTCAATACATACACGCACGCACGCACGCACACACACACACACACACACACACACACACATACACACACACACACACACACACACACACACACACACACACACACACACACACACACACACACACACACACACTTCCACTGCTCGACGATGCGTTGGTACTTTTATCAAACGCTAATTTAGTGATCCGAGTTTGAGTCCCGCCCATACCCCCCCAAAAAAAAAATAATAATAATAATAATAAAAAATAAAATAAGATAAAGCATTGCCGCTCTTACATTGCAATCCGTCACTCCATCTCTGATGGATAAGGAGTTCGATGTATGTCTGAACTCTCATCCGGGATCGTAACAGCTTTAGATCACGAGTCCAACACGTGATCAAAGGGTTTGCAAAGACGCAACAGACAAATAACTGATCCCCCTTAAAGACTTGAAAAATTCACAAACACTGCAAACCGTTACTGTCTTCTTTGAGCATAGTGATGGTGTGTGTGTGTGTGTGTGTGTGTGTGTGTGTGTGTGTGTGTGTGTGTGTGTGTGTGTGTGTGTGTGTGTGTGTGTGTGTGTGTGTGTGTGTGTGTGTGTGTGTGTGTGTGGTTCATCGTGGTCTTGGACTCATGATCGACAGTTATTTCCCTCCCGGAAGAGGGCTCAGAACTCATATATGACCGATCTATGTGTAATGCTGTGACCTTACACGCACACACATACCCAACTCCTCGCCCACGAGAGTTGGAGTAACGACACGCAGCGCAGCGATACTTAAATGATTTCAGCCTTGGGTGGGATTCGAACCCGGACCCCCGTAGTGGTGGTCGGAAACTCTACCACCCCGCCATCGAGTCGTGTGTTAGTGTGTGTGTGTGTGTGTGTGTGTGTGTGTGTGTGTGTGTGTGTGTGTGTGTGTGTGTGTAAAGTCACAGAACCCACAGATCGGCTTATACGCATGAGCTCTAAACTCTCATCCGGGAGACTATCAACCATCGATCGCGAGTCAAGCACGCGCCTCAAGACCATGGTGGATCACACACACACGCACGCACACACACACACACACATGCACACACACATACACACACACA
Organism: Oratosquilla oratoria; assembly: GCF_046742065.1. Taxonomy (NCBI): domain Eukaryota; kingdom Metazoa; phylum Arthropoda; class Malacostraca; order Stomatopoda; family Squillidae; genus Oratosquilla; species Oratosquilla oratoria. The sequence goes on from NC_134793.1 coordinate 8,966,850, forward strand.
CACACACATACACACACACACGTACACACACACACGCACGCACGCACACACACACACACACACACACACACACACACACACACACACAAATACACACACACACACACACACACACACACACACGTACACACGCACACACATACACACGCACACAAACACACGCACGTAAACACACGCGTGATGTGTGTGTTTGGGTGATTGTGTGCATGTGTGTGTGTGTGTGTGTGTGTTTGTGTGTGTATGTTTGTGTGTGAACAGGCATTAAGGTGCATAATTTCCCTTTCATATATGCGTTTTTGTGAAAATAACGTACATACAGCTACAGTAAAAAAACTACCATTTCTATACTACTACTTACATAAGTGTAGAGAATGAAGTAAAGATGGTAAGGCAGCCAGCACACGGCAAACATGACCACCACAACAATCATCATTTTCACCACCTGCAATGCAAGATCCTCTATCAGTCTGTGACGTGACGTCAGAAGCTACAAACCCGTTCTTACCTTGGGCAGTTGGTGTCGAACTAGCGAGCTGATGGTCGTGAGTTCGATTCCCGGGACCCGATAGAACCTGGCCGGGACGGGAGGCGACCCAAACATTGGGTTAAAAGACCTAGTGATTTCCTGCAACTGACAGGGCTTGCCCTACCAGGGGTTTCTCACTTCCCACTTTGTTGGAATGGGATGGTGAGTTTTTATATGCCAACAGCCGAACATGATCCATAGTATATGAGACTTAGGTATGGTAGTACCCTTATAATTAGGTTTTCAGTCTACGAAATGATATCAATCGACCGAAAAAATATATATATGTGTATTGTTTTGATAAATAATAGGCCCTTTTTTGTTGCCCCCCTGTAGTACAATTGCCCTCAAATAAAAACGAGAACAGTTGGTACCATTGACTGAGGCCTTTTAATCAGACACCATTTATGTGACATCAACTGGCACTCATATACATGTTTCCAAACGCTCGCAGTCAGTGTTACCAACTGTGAAGAGCTTTCACGCGCAGCAGGACGGTACCAATATGGGTGGAGTGATCATAAATCATGATAACGAGAAAAGGACAGCCCTATAAATTATATGATGGAGAAATAACGTCCATATTTTTATCGTAAAATGACAAGAAAATGGTGAGAGAATATTATAATAAAAGTATATATATACAATAACATACAAGCAAGTAGCGTTTTTATATGAGTTCAAAGATGTTTGACAAATGAAGAATCATATAAAAAATTGCGTACTCATTTTACGCCTAATGGTGGATGAATATGCAATAGAAAAACTCAGCACAGCAGTAAATTGCATTGTCGATTCACTTTAATAAAATAGCAAATGGTTGTTTCCTTGCCATTTGGCAGATGAGTGACGAAAATTCCTGACTAAATTGCAAAGATTTGCGATATTGTCCGTTCATGCAGATACTCCATTAACAATGCAATTACAAATAGATAGATAAGGTAGAATAACTAACTAAAGCATGGACGGGTTTTTCTAGCTGAATAAAATCGTCAGGCGACAGCCACACTAAAATATTAAATGAGCGGTAGTATGCTTTCAACAAAACAAATGGACACAAAAGGAAATATCAGGATATTTCAATTAGATTCTAATGAAATTTTGTATTAAATGGATAAAGTGCTTTTGGATTAAAAGTATATGAATTCAAAATACTTCTACTATCGAGCAGGATATTCTAACACTGGAAAAATGAAGGATTACAAAGGATTACAAAGGCGGAGCATGCCGACAGGAGACCTTTTGGTCCATAATTAGGTCGGATGCGAAAAAAATAGATAAAAATTATATTAATATAAATAATAATAAATAAAATAAATGCATAGGTATAGTTAAATTATAAACAGGTAAATAATAAAATAATGATAAAATGACATATGACTAATAATAAATGAAAATCAAGCAAATAATAATAAGTAAACAGACAAATAAACAAATAAACAATATAAAATAAATGGCAGTCATTACAACATCTTGCTTAGGTTTTTATCTAAACGAATCTTAAAGCTTCGAACTGAACTACATTGCACTGTCACTGCAGGAAGTTTATTCCATTCATTAAATACACGGTTGGCGAAGTTGTTTCTACCCACTTCCAAATTAAATCTATTTCCCGACAGTTTGAGACCATTATTTCTTGTCGGATTCTCATTTAGTGTGAACATTTTGTCACTATATGATGTTGTCAATTCCCTTTAGAATCTTAAAGACCTGTATCAAGTCCCCTCTGAGTCTACGCTTTTTTAGGGAAAACAGATTTAATGTTTTAGTCGATTTTGGGGGCAATATTCGGCTGGAGTATATAAGATGTTGATTTTTCTCCATTTGTATGTACTCTGAAGTCCTTATTAGGACGAAACATCAGTAATAAAACTCCAACAGTTCTCTGTGTTTACCTCACCACCCTACCACTGGTCTTACATACATTGAAAGAGCCTCAATGCCTTAACCAAGTGCTTGGTAAGTATAGGTTGACGCACTACTAAGTAACAACACTCCAGCAGTTCTCTGTGTTTACCTCACCACCCTACTACTCATCTGTCTTACATACATTGAAAGACCCTCATTGCCCTGATCAAGTGCTTGGTAAGCATAGGTTGACGCACTGAGTGTCGAGAATAGACAGAGTTGGGTGATGTCATCTGTATCACGTGACTACCGAAATCCTTTGTGGGATTCAAGCGTGTGCGTCTGCTACGCGAGGGCCTCAGTAGTAGTAGTAGTAGTTGTAGTAGTAGTAGAAGTAGTAGTAGTAGTAGTAGTAGTAGTAGTAGTAGTAGTAGTAGTTGTAGTAGTAGTAGTAGTGGTGGTGGTGGTGGTGGTGGTGGTGCTGGTGATAGTGGTAGTAGTAGTGGCGGTGGTAGTAGTGGTAGTAGTAGTAGTAGTAGTAGTAGTAGTAGTAGTAGTAGTAGTAGTAGTAGTAGTCGTCGTCGTCGTCGTCGTCGTCGTCGTCGTCGTCGTCGTCGTCGTCCTCCTCCTCCTCCACTGGGGGCATACACCAGGGAGCGTGTTGCTTCACGGTCTCTCCGAGCAAGCTCCCATGCAGATACCCAACCTTTATCATTCCAGACAAGTCTCGACTGGTTCGATCATCTTGCCCCCAACCATGAATTCTGAGGTCGTCCCCCTTCTTCGTCTCTTCCATCGAGGGTTCTCTCTTGTGGAGACAGGAACCCTGTGAAACCTCAGTTCTTGTCCTGTTAATCATCTTTACAGTATGGATACATCCCCTTTTAATTGAGATGTTTCCTACATGGTTTAACCCACGAGAGCATAGAGGGGTTTATCTAAACCGAAATAGTTTGATTTTAATCAGAATAAAATTCTTAAAATGGGCAATATGACTTATAGGTTGAACACCCATTCCCGTGAGAATCATCTAAACCACCTACTTGCAGGAGCAAATATATACATTTTCTTATTATTCCATATTACTTGCTACAAAACACACACTCAAAACGCTTAAAGAAATGAATCTTTTTCTTTTCAGTTGTTACTCGTTCTGTATGGCCATCCGTTTCCAAAAGCTGGAACTTTTCTTTCGGCTACCATGCTTGTTGTTGCTCATTCCCTTCATATTAGATCAGAGGTGGGGAACCTGCGGCCTTCCGGGCCATCAAGTGCGGCCTTCTGCGGCCTTTGATATACATATTATTTAAAAAATATATATTATCTATTATTTAAAAAGTATATTATTTATTATAAAAAAGGATAAAATAATTAAAAAAAAAATAACTTGTTCAGTGCGGCTTCCATGTGGGACGATGAATTGTAAGGTGGCCTTCATGCACAAAAAGGTTCCCCACCACTGTGTTAGACCTTATCAGGCCTATCAAGTTCCACGCCGCAGGTAACGATTATCGTAATTTCCATCCCTCTTGCCATCTTCTCAACTCACTATCCCATTCCTACGGGGTGGGAAGTGAGAAACCCCTGGGTTTCTTAGGCCGATAATTGGGTTGCTTCCCCGCCTGACCAGGACTGTCGGGAAGCAACAAGCACGCAGCGGGTCCCGGGAATCGAACTCATGACTACCTGGTTATGAGTTTGATACGGTGCCCATTGGGCTACCGCGGGGCCCTCGATCGCTTCCTCAAGTGAATCCCCCCCCCCCTCTTCAGGGGCCTTTGGACATTTGACCTCCATCTCATTCCTGAACGCCCCACGATTCGTCCGCCTTCTCCTTTCCATTCGTAATTCTTGTTCATAACATATCCATAAAATGACCCTTCTCTCCCGACGCTTTCCGCATAAGAAGTGGAAGGAGAAAGAAGGTGAGGGACCTACACCAGGAGACGCATAATTGCGGCCAAAGACGTCACCTTTGCCCTATTAGGACTGTTGAGGCAGATAACAGTCATTGCTGAGAATCGGATAGAAATGGGAGACTCAAACCCACAACTAAGAGAATGCGAGACCAGCATAATTCCGATTACGCCACCACTTGATTCTTTATTCAGTCCAGTTGTGTATGCACGTAGATGATTCTTACTGATCTCAATGCCGACCTTAGTTTACTTCTAATCCTACAGGTCAGCTTCCGGGCCTTGCAGTAATAAGACTATACTGGTTTTCACAGTTTTCTTCACTTTTATGGGCATTGGGGGAAATAAAAACAGTGGGCACCTCATATTGATGATCCTCAAATACTACCCAATTTCCTTCTTGGCACTATCAAAGGCCTTTTGTAATTCCAGAAAAGAAGAATAAGTATTCTTCAACATGCCACTCAAAGGCCTTCTTAAATGCAAAATCATTACAATGGGATCTTGTGGTGTACTTTTGTTCAAAACGTGGTCTTTAATACACCCTACCTAATTTAGGGGATGAGGGAAATGCTTCTGTACTTACTATAAACTGTCTAGTACCCCTTCCTTTAATCCCATTCTCTTTAAAAATCTCAACAGGCAGCCCATCACATCCTCTTGTTTCCCCCTCATCATTTGGTTTAATGCTATTTCTGTCTTGTTAAGTGTTATTTGGAAACTCTCACCATTTTTCATATCTCCTAGCTTCATTAACGTCCAGCAGCTCACTAAGATATTTTCTTTGTCTATGATCAATATTGACTGGCTTATCAATATCTTACCTTCCATATTTGTGAAACAAGTTTCCATACTTCCTTTACGGTGGCTTTCTGCTAAAGTTAAAGGGTAATATCCTGTTGCAAAATCATCTTCTAATTGTTCCTTAGTCATCATTCCAGCCTCCTTCCTTACAGATTCATATTCCTTGCTGTTTTCTTTTCATTTAAATACAGAAAGTCTTTTGTTAAACTATTGTTTCCTTAACCCCTTTAGTCTGCTAATTGAGGTTTGTTTCTTCCTTTTTGTCCCCGAGATCTTTTACTCCAAAATTTTCTTTTGCAGTGTCTTTAAAATTGTCTTAAAAACGTTATCTTAAAAGATTTGTCTTTAAACTATTCCACATACGAACCGTAGTTTCATCATCTCATATAACCACCTCATCATCATTTCTTTCGTTCATCATCTTAGTCTTTTCTCTTTTGTATTTGAACATTTTCTTTTTTGCCAGTCTTGATCAGTTTAGAGATGATCGGTCTGTGGTCTGCATCCATCGACTCTAAAGGGATACTCTTCACATACATTTCTTTTTGTCATTGCAGATTATAAAGTCCATATCACTGATCTAGAATTATAGTCCCCTTTTTTCATTGCTTTACCCGCACCAAATCCATTTTCGAGAGTTTCTGTGCGAAAAAGATGTCCATTTTTTTTCATATTCAGAGTACAAAAATCCCCAATCCTCTCTTCCTCTAAACTTCTGTTTCCTACATCAAAGGCACCAACGACATCCTCCTACACGTTCGTTCCAATCTCCTACGACAAATAATTCCACTTTTTTCGTTTCAGAGATCGATACTGCCTGTAACACTTCGCGGAACCGTTCTTCCTCTTTTGCCTTTCCTCCACCACGAGGTGCGTTTACTTGTAAAATCACAAATTTCTCTTCTTTGATCTTGATCGCAAAGCCTATTATCATATTTCTATTCATATAATATATTCTTCCTATACCTCTAGCAAGGTCCTGGTTGATCAATAGACTCATACCATGCCGCTGGCCGAGCGGATTAGAGCGTCGCTATTTGCGACGGAAGTCGAGGTGACGGTGATTCGAATCCTGCCGCGAGCGAGTTGGACCAAGGGCATGGTTCGTTAATTTCCACGCTACAAATTCCTTTGTAAGGAGCACTGCCCTAGCCTCCTGATAGGAAGGAGTTCGTGACGTTAAACCGAATTCATCATCATCATCATCATCATCATGCTGAACATAATTTCTTTCACCATGAGCAATCCTCCTACATTTTAATCTTATTCTCTGAGACCCCCAGCACGTCCCCTTTCTTCCTCTTCATCGTCTCAACAACCTTTTCTTTATCCCTCATGGGAACGAAGTTTATGATTCCCATCTGAAGAGTCCTCCTGATTTCATGCCCATTCCCATTCCTTGTCGATCCCGTTGGATGGAGCCCCAAAGCGTAGTGAGAATCTGCCATGCATTGTAAAGAGGTCATCACACTAAGCTCTTTTTCCTCCGACTTACATTTCAATAACCAGAATATGACTTCGCTTACAGATATCTAGATTTCTCGAGAACGTTTCAACAATATGTCTAACATTCGGCTTTGTTTATAAATGACGAAAAGATAGTTTGATATTTGGAGATTTGAAAAATAGAATATTGTAACCGAAGTCGTTTTTACTCAAACGAACTCTCAATTGCCGGCGTTGGTGAAGCCCGTGGAAGCCCAGTGTGATAACCCTACTGGTAGATTCTTGGGCATTTCGCAATATGTCGCTGTCAGTCACGTTACCCTGATCCTCCTCATTCCCTTGTGTTTTCATTTAATTCCATATAATTTTCTAAGAGGTAAGCGCTCTCAACATACCTAGATAAATTTAGATAGTATTCTATCTATCTACACACCAAGGTTTTTTTCCCCCTTATAAAGGAGGTAGCCAAATCAAAAGGAACGTACCACTCTCCCACCCATTTCACTCCCACACATTCTATCCCCATCTACCACGTTGATGGTATTAGTGGTTGTATAATTTATCAGTATTGATTAAAAGGCATGTTTGTAATATTTGTTCACTTTGAATTGCTCCTTATTTTTCATTAACTTTGTGACTGCAATTTGGATAATTTATGTATATTCTTGACTGCCCCCGGGTGATTCTTTAGCAGAAGAAAAAAAAATTCTCCTCCTGGTCTTCAGCATGATTACTTAGTACACAGGTGAAATGTGGTTTGATAGTTATCAAGACTAATACAAAACGGTCCATCATATACGACCAGAACATAAGAAAAGATTTCCCCTATCTAAAAAAAAAAAAAAAAAGAAGAAGAAAAAAATCTCATAAAGACGAGGTCTGCAAACCTGAATTCCTCTGGAGACCAGAAAGTTTCCCGAAGAGTTGAGGGAATTCTTAAAAG
>NC_134793.1:8979332-8986832 GCF_046742065.1 Oratosquilla oratoria
AAGAGGACCAATTCGTCAATGCATGTAGGAGACAGGTTTGACAGTTCATTCACGAAGAACTAAGCTGAAAGGGAAACAAGGATGGTGGATGGAAGTAGAATGGATAGGAGTGGAATAGATGGGAATGGGATAGGTGGGAGTGGGTATGTGGTTTAACTATCAGAGGGAAGAAGTCTTTGATACATAGATAATATATAGACAGTATATAGATAGTATATAGGCTATATATCAAGGAGTCAAGGGGGGTTCGTTGCTATACTCAGTTCGTGGAAGGGCTGGTCCTTCTAGAACAAACATTTCCAGGGCAATATTCAAATCAAAATAGCAATACGATCTGCGGACAATCAAACCTGGCCCGTTATGTATCATCCTGTTATAGTTCAGAACCCCACAAAATGGAGTCTTCACCGAAAGCTGATTAAAATTTACATTAAAACAGCAGGTTATTTCAGGATTTAAACACACTTTATGGGTGTATATTATCTGGTTTATTTCGGATTTGGTCGGTTTCGACAAAACGTTGGCCCCTTCCGCGTGGTTCTGTTTGGTATTCTGGGCCAGAAGCCTTCCGGCTTCAACTGATGGTCGTCATGTCGTTTTTGGATCGCTGCAGCCGAGTCGGCGTTTTCATCTCGAATGGGCGACTTCCCAGGCATTTGTGGTATCATCGGGTTACACTGGATTACAGTGGCAAGTTATGAATTTCAACGCTAAACCTTTCATAACCAGATCAGATGCAGAAGAAAAAGCAAACGCGGAACAAAATACGAACATACAAAGAGTAATGCAAGACATAAAGAGTAAACGAACGCCACAAGTGTCTTCAGTAAATATTTCGGTTTATAACAAGATGAGATGCAGAAGAAAAGGCAAACGTGGGACAGAAAACAAAAACACAAAGAGTAAGCCGACACATAAAGACTCAACGAGCACACAGCAAACAAACATGTGAGCAAACACTCTGACAGAAAACAAATAAAGAAGAAGTAAACAAACACGTAAACGACAAATAAACACTCAAATCAAACAACAAACAAACGCACTTCTAACTGTACTTCTCTTGCAACGATCAACCCCGATTTAATAGCCACACAAACACACATTCTCGAGATTGTATCGATAAGCTTAGCGTTATTTACATCAACAGTTACGGCTGGTGGCGGGCAATTTTCCACGTAGTGCGTAAATCGAGTTACATCAGTATTTATGTGAGACAAGTGTTTCCAATAAAATTTTGTCACAGGATGGTTTGGAATGCTTGTATAAACATTCAAATAAAATCTCCTGACGCCTCACAGAAAAAGTATCAGCAACAAGTGGGTTATTGACTGCATGTTAACATATAACCAACAATTTAGGAACTGTTTCGGGGCATCCCTATGGAGCGGAGTCATAATTCATTCTCCTATGTTAAAGTAGAAAAAAATCTCTATTCTCTCTTCATACCTGGCCAAAAGTATTTAGGTTGTGTTTGTCTATAAGTTTTATCCTTTCCTGGGCGGGAACTACGATCACTTTCATGACGTCATTTCAATACCTCTTGTACAAGACTTTGTGGAATTACCAACTGATTCACTGGGTCCTTAGATATATCCTTCCCATTTACAACTGTTTTCCTATACAAAAATCCATTGTTCAAATGAAATTCCTCTGTCTTATACCTTTTTGGTAGTTTTGGAGGAATATCACGTGGATTCATCAAATTCTGAGCTACTTTCTCCCAAGTCTTATTTTTTCTTTGTTCCCTTATTTTCTCATCTAATGTTACTAGTTCATTAATACTGCAGATGAAATTGATCAACCCTGACGTTGGTTGGCTAATATTCCTAGATAGTGCATCTGCTGCAACGTTCTTCCTTCCTGGAATATATTCAAACTTAACCTCGTAACACTGAAGTTTAGTGAACCACCTGGCTAATCTGCCTCTAAGATTCTTATGTTTGAATAAGTTCTGGATAGTTGTATGATCAGTCCACACTCTGGTTGGATGTCTCAGTATCATACCGCTAAAACTCTCTAGTGAATATATCACTGCTAATGTTTCTCTTTCTGTAATGCTCTATAACAAAGTCTCGATGTGAAAGTATCGGATTCAGTTTTCCATCTCTCTCTTGCCTCAGTACCTCCTAACCCTATGAATTAACTTTCTATTGAAATGTAGGTTACCAACGTTCTGATATTTGCTATTATACATATCCACAATTTCCCTTTCGTGGATATATTCGACAGAGCCGACACGAGACAGACAGACTACCTTATCATCGAGCGCTAGCTAAGACATTAAGGTCATGTGGCTTCCGACAATGACCTTGCTCATAGGGTCATCTTCGAGGACGAGGGGAGCGTCTCCGTTGGTCGTGGTTTCAAGATAGAGATGGAGATAGAACCTGCCTGTGAGCTTCCCAGGTATAGCCCTCAGGGATGAGACGGTATTGTGTGTATTCTCACTGGCGGATTGATTGATTGGTCATGGCAAGTAATATCACAAACGTTAGGATAACAAAGCTATCTTCCAATGGTATTCAGTATACTGGTCTGATCCACTTTGGCGTTGGAATCTTCTTGTTGACGCTCACACACCAAGTCTGACCAATGGAGAGACAAAGACGGGACTCCACTACCTATTCCTGTACATTATTATGAGGTTAAGCGCACTGAGTTCACTGGTGATACGATCGTTGTAAAGCTACTCTAAACCTAAGCGGAAACTGAGACGCAGACGACACAGACGACGCAGCACAGAGCAAAGGCAGACTTCTTGTTGCTGAATTGAAGTACAGTTTGAACTTCTCTCTCACCTGAAATGCTTCTAGATATGTTACCACAGCATTTCAAGTGAGAGAAACGTTAAAACTGTACTTCAATTCAGCAACAGGAAGTCTGCCTTTGCTGTGCTGGGTCGCCTGTGTCGCGTGCGTCTGAGTTTGCGCTTAGGCAGACGATGGTAAATGCAGACCGTTTTCTATTGGAAATCCCTGAAACTGAGAAATTTCCATTATTCGAGACAAAATATTCAGACATCTTGGGAATTGTGAATACCAGAAGACCTTTCCGATAATCTGGCATACGAGTATTTTCGTAAAGCGTTTTCATTCCTGATATTGGAAAAAGTTTAAATTATAGAGACTTTCAATAGAAAAGACTATCTGTACACGACTCCGAAGGTGGGGTGACAAATGAAGATATATTTGTCCCTTTACACAAACTATTCTAACCCCTTCATCCGCCATTTGCTACACTCTGATTTATACGTTCAGCCATCTACTTCCTTCATACTATGATTGCATACACAGCACAACGACTCATAAAAATAAAATGATAGAGAATATGTATCCCATTCATGTATATTAAATGTGGTCAGCCAGGTATTATACAGTTAATAATAGAATCTCAGGGTTGATATATTAACATCCTACATTTTCTTTACACCTTCAGGGTACATTTATCCCGGGTTAAGAATCACTGCTTTATATCGTCTTACATTACTTGCGCACATTATCATGGAACAATTTACGAGCAACATAATATCACTTCCGCGTTCCCCATGTCAGCAGGGAATGTTATACACCATGGATAGCATCTCCTCAGAACAATGTGATTTCTTATTTTACATACATGCATATGCCAAAGGACCCTTTCTTTCTTTTAAGAAGGTGGCCTAGTCAAGTCCCACTCTCATTTGTTACTTCTATCTTAGCCCCTTATTTTACATACATGCATATGCCAAAGGACCCTTTCTTTCTTTTAAGAAGGTGGCCTAGTCAAGTCCCACTCCCATTTGTTACTTCTATCTTAGCTCCTTGTGGATGAAGAGTAGTCCTTGTACCCCGCTCACTGCTCGGGTAATAAGCACTGCATCAAGACATGTCATTTCCACAGTTGGGCCTGATAACCGAGGCTGGTTTACCCCCACTGCTTCATTACATGACGATTTTTACCCTCATACACTATAAGATTTACAGAGTAGATAAGAAAAAATCCGTTCGGATGACGTTAATTTCTCACCCTTTCACAAACGTTCTTCTTTCACACTTGTTTCTTATCCTTTCCCTTCTCTGATCGACAGACATATCCCCTGTTCTCAAGACCGCCTTCATTCCATCCTTCCATCCCTTTCTCGGTCTTCCCCTTAAGTCCACTCCATCCACTTGTGCCTTCCATACATTTTTTTTTGCTAGTTCTTACGTTACTCATTCTTTCCATATGTTCAAACTATCCCAGTATTCTTTGATCAACCCTATCTGCAATTTCTCTCTCTCCCCCACCTTCTCTCTCTAATTTCAAACTTGATATTTCTAGCAAACTTTTAATCCTTTGTCTATTCTCGTGGATACGTGGGTTCACTACAGTTAATCGGGTCTTTAGTCTTTTCCAGAGTCTTTCTTCGTGACTACCTTTTCCTGCTTTGTGTGTATTGGGCAATTCTGTAGGTTTCTGCCGTAATCCTTTCACTAAGGGGCTATCACACTGGGCTGTTTTTCCTTCAACATCCTACCCCGAACCTCCATTTAGATAACTAGAATATGACTTCGCTTACAGAAATCTCGATCTAAGAACATTTCAACAGCTAACATTCATATAGGTTTACAATCTTCAGCCTGCTATATATGACGGAAAGATAATTTGATATCTGGAGATTTGAAAAATAAAATATTGTAACCGAAGTTGTTTTTTTTACTCAAACGAATTCTCGACTGTCGGCGAGTGGAAGCCTAATGTGATAACCTCAAACGAATTCTCGACTGTCGGCGCTGGTGACGTCCGTGGAAGCCCAATGTGATACCCTCTTAACCAGGTGATCTTACCATTTCCTTTGTCGTCCTTACCCAACTCATCGAGTCCCTTCTTCGCCATTGTCATGATGAAGTTCCTGTTCTTCACTATTGGATCCAGCCAAAATGGTTTCTCCTGTTGCAGACGCCCAAGCGTGACCCATGACATATTGGATTTATGCAAATATATTCCTCGTTGTTTATTATTCTACATGCAATAAGTTTTGTTATAATAAAAGTGTTTATGTAAACAGTATATTAGCAACAAAAACGAAATATATGTTCGTATCATTCTGATATACGATGAATCATGTTCGAATATATCTAGAATAGCATTTCTGCTGTCGTATAAGAATCTAACAAATGTTATTCAGTCTCGTGGACAGTCGTTTCCATTCTTCCTGATCACGTCCAGCTCTTTTATCTATTACTATAAGAGTGACTGGTATTCCCTGGCGTTAATCAGAACAAAGCCCTGATGACCCAAGCTGACCCCAGAAGGTCAACTTGTTCAAACATACACACAAACACAGACGCACATACATGCATATATTTAACTGTCCAACCCATCTCTTACCAAAGTCAAACTGTTTTGGACACATGAACATACGGCTCGACATCGCAGTGGTAGCTTTCACAACCGCTACTCCAACGGTCCGAGTTCGAATCCCACCCAAAGGTGAAATGATTTCGGTATCGCTGCGCTGCGTGTCGTTACTCCAACTCTCGTGGGCGAGAAGTTGGGGGTGTGAGTATATAAGGTCATAGCATTATCCATAGATCGGTCATATATGAGCTCTAAGCTCTCATTCGGGAAGGTAAAAGCTGTCGATCACGAGTCTAACACGTGATCCAAACCATGGCGAATCATGCATTTCTTTTACTACGACTACGGAATACGTAACATTGGTTTATAATTCTTATGTTAAGTTTCATCCTCCATCAACTGCATACAAGTTCCTTGACCTTAATATTCATAACATTATAGTTTGTCATTCAGATTTCGTAGAAAACGGAAAGTTATTTATTAACCGCTCCTAATGGTATACTGTCGACGCTCCTAACCGCCCGCTAGGTCCTTCCACCGCCCCCCACTGGAGCGGTTCCGCCCATTTTGGGAACCAGCGTTTTAACACATTTATGCCTGATGGGCTTCCCTCAGCTGAAGAAAGTCGTCTAATGAGAAGGTCATGGTCTTAGTTCCTCTTCAGCCTACCCCTCCTAATAAGTAATAAATAAATAAATGAATAAATGAATTAGTAAGTAAATAAATAGATTAATTAATCACTAAATAGATAAATGAATTATTAAATAAATAGATAACTAATCAAATATGTAAATAAAATAATAGAATAATTACTTAATATTTTGATCAGTATATTACATAGATAAATAAATAAAAGATTAAATGGATGAATGAATAAATTAATAAATGGATAAATGAATAAGTAAAAAAATAGATAAATAGGTAACAAATCAATAAACATGTATAGATAGATAGACCAATTAATATAGAAATAAATAAATAAATTGACAGATAAATAGGAGGCGCACGAATAGATAAATAGGTAATTTGCCGTCCTCTGGAACAAGCAGGCTAATTGTGGCGTTCCATGTCACTTTGGGCTTAAACTCGACCTCTTTCTGTGCCCTGCCTTATCACGCCTTGACTCGGATCAGGTCTAAGGTGATCCCTTCCAGAATTTACGACGGCACCCCGGTTGCTATGGAAACCGATGTGAGTTCAACCGTGGCAGGCAGCTGATTTTTTCTCTGCCTCTATTTTACGAATTGCCTTTCTTCCCGCTTTATTGCTCCCGGCGCCCAAGAACGGCCCTTCGAGGGTTCAATTAGGAGTGTTCGAAAGTCATAAAATAAATCATATATACTGTATAACCCACCTACATACATGCCTGCATACATGCATGCATACGAGTAGGTACGTACATACACAGTATATACATTTAAACATACATACACACATATGCACATACATATATCTACATGTACACATATACGCATATACATGTGCATACATGCATACAAACATACATACACGCACGCACGAACAAACGCACATGCATATGCCTCCATACAACACACATATACTTGCATACATGCGTGGTATGTACATGCAGACAAACATACATACACACACACGCTCATGTACATATCCATACATACATACACATATACATACATGCACGATACGTACATGCAGACAAACATACAAACACACGCACATACATTTGCCTACATACATACATGTATACATTCACGGTACATACAAGCAGACAAACATACACGCACATACATATGCCTACATATGCAAACATACAAACACATGCACATTCATATGCCTACATACATACATGTATACATTCACGGTACATACAAGCAGACAAACATACACGCACATACATATGTCTACATATGCAAACATAGATACACATATACATACATGCATACATGTACGGTACGTATATGCAGAGAAACATACAAACACACACACTCACACACACACACACACACACACACACACACACACACACACACACACACACACACACACACACACACACACACACACACACACACACACACACACACACACACACACACACACACACACACACACTACGGTGGTCCGGGTTCGAATCCCACCTTGGGCTCAAATAATATCAGTATCGCTACGCTGCGAGTCGTTACTCCAACTCTCATGGGCGGC
>NC_134793.1:8996832-9014332 GCF_046742065.1 Oratosquilla oratoria
GAAACACCAACAGGTACATGTTGGAAGGACATTTCCTTTACCAAGCAAGAGGCTTTAGAACTAATTTAGCATCTTGGGGTTTCAGCTAACATGAATAAAGTCGCCTACAAATCGACTTTGAAACAGAGGATTAAAAGCACGGTTTCTTCGGTGCCTTTATTAGCCTACGACACAGACAATGACGGGCGACGCGCATCATATTTGGGGAAACGCGTTGGTAGGTTCGATTGAAATAATAAATCTCGTAATTTGCAGCTGAAAGCAACACAGCCTCATTCAAAAACAAAGAATTAGTGCTCTAGACAATCGTTTAACGATCATCATTGTGTCATGAACGATCATCGTTGAGCGATAATCGCACCGAGAAAAACGTACCTTTAAGAGGCAGCTACAGCTTCATTGGGTATCTTGTCGGCTGGAGTTCGTTTGAATAGTCCAGAAACAGAGGGGCATCCCCGCCAATTTTACTGGTTTCGTGTTAATCATGGATACATACATACATACATACATACATATATATATATATATATATATATATATATATATATATATATATGTATATATATATAATATATATATGTATATATACATATATGCAGACAAACCAGGTATATAGTATCACGCGTTCAAGTGATTTCTTCTGCATATACATATATATATATATATATATATATATATATATATACATATATATATATAGAGAGAGAGAGAGAGAGAGAGAGATGCGACTTACGCCTTTTACGATCCGTGTTTATTTCGAAGCCAGTAAATCTGGCGGGGATGCCCCTCTGTTTCTGAATGCCTCGTATGTAGTACTTCGCAAGTGTTCCGTCCACACGAATGACGTGGCTGTGCCATCTTAGCTGTATTCTCTTAATGAATATAAGTGCAGGTTCTACAACCAACTTTTCAGGTGCGTCATCATTCCTTGGTCTGTCTCCTTGAATCACTTAATTACTCAGTTCCCCTTCCCTCGTTTCTGTCGCTCGCACTTTACTATTCAGTTGTGTTGTGAGCACCCAGCTCTTACAACCATGTATCGTTTGTGATCTTAGGACAGTTTTCTAAATCATTATTCTAACTGGCAGATATGTGTCGGTCTGCCAGCAGAGGATATATTAGCCCTATGTGCTTATTCGATTGTTTATGTCTATTTCTATATTGCATTCTTTATCTACCGTTACATTTTGAAACGATCTACAGCGCCATTCAATCTCAACTCTCTTTTATCTCTGCAAAGTTACCACCATAACTTGGGTCTTTCTCTGATTTATTTTCATACTCGTGTCCACCAAGTTATAAAGTTCTTCAACTTTTCTTATAAGTACTGCTTATCTTATCTTCATAATTATCTTCTTGATATATTGGTCTATTTATATGTGTGTGTGTGAAGAGGAGAGCGGAGTTGGAATGGGAGTTGAGAGATAGGGTTGATGAAAAAGTATTCGGAAGGCTCGGACACATAGAAGGAATGAGTGAAGAAAGATTAGTAAAAAAGGTGAGGAAGGCAGAGGTGAAAGGAGTGAACATGAGGGGGCGACCAAGGATGAGATAAATGGATGGGGTAACAGGGGCATTGGGAAAGAGGGAAACGTCTGTTGAGGAGGGAAGGGAGAAAACAGAAGATAGGGGTGAGTGGAGAAGGGTTGTGTATGGATGATGCTGTGATGCATAGAAGGGAGTGGGTGGGAGATGGGGGGTTCAGGGAGTATGTGTTAATAATATTTTGACGCAGCCCAAAGGGATTTTTCCCCGTCTTCCGTTTTTCTGCATTAAGGAACGGAGAGTGGGGGGGAAGTCACCAATTAAACGAAGCAGCCTTGCTGTGGATGTGCTGTGTCTTGATACATTGTTTCTGACCCAGGGCAGTAGGTAAGATGCAGGAATGACCCCTCATCCAGGAGGAGTAAAAAAAAAAAAAAAAATTGGGAAGGAGGGGTGGTGAATGGGAGTGGAGTATGTGGGGAGGAAATGAGTGGGAGTAGATTTATACCTTTGACTTTGGCTACCTCCCTTGTAAGGGGGAAAACCGTTGGTATATGTATGTATGTATGTATGTATGTATGTATGTATATATATATATATATATATATACTAGAGAGAAATATAGTAGTGCATTTATAAATCATACAGAGAACCTACTGTTAGAGTAAAAGAAAAAAATTGATAGAACGATAACTTCTATATTTCGGCTGCCAACTGCAGCCCTCTTCAGGAAAGTCCAATATAAGCGAAGTGGTTAGAGAAACATACCCATCCATCACCAGGGGGAGAGGGGGTGGATATAAAAGGAACTGGGACACCCTACATGACATGCGCAGGGTCAGAAGAAAGATAATTATTGCTGACAAGGAGAATCACCGCTAAACGTGAAGTAATGTCCGGAGACCATTACCCTTCGGAGGAGTTAAAATTGGGACAAACTTTGATAAGGCCAAACTAGTGTTCAAGTCCAGTTATGGTTTCAAGAAGATAATTGAAGCCACCTTCATCGCTGGTCTTGCATTCGCTTGGATGTGCGTTCAAGTCCCGCGCTCTTCTCCGATTCCCAGCTGTGAATGCTACCTGCCCCTACAGTCCAAGCGCATAATAGGGTAAAGGTGACGGCTTCGGCCGCAGCTACTTAGCGCCTCCTGGCGTAGGTTCGACACCTTCCTTCAACGATATCTTCCTATTCGGAGAAGAATACCCCCTTTTCACCTTCAATGGTTCTTCCATTAAGTTATCTATTTCTATAATTAGTCGCAATGCTATATATATCAATTTCTTGGATTTTCGTATGTCTTATTTGCCTTTATCACCAATATTCTCTCATTACTGTTTTATTGCTTCTTTTTTTCTGCCTTCTGTGTTATTTCTTTTCATCAGTGCATGCTGCTTCTGTAATTGTTCCTTCTATTTCATTATTCTCTCGTTGATGAACAATATCTTTTCTACTCTGTCGTCTCCCGGCCCGGTATAAATGCCACTTAATATTCATCATCTTGACCTACCCCTTTTGTATATCAACTGATGGTTATCAATGATAAGTTTAGATTGAAGTTACACAATCCTTGTTTCGCAATCACACAGCATATCGATTCCACGATTCTTCATCATCATCACGGTCTCCTCCTCCTCCTCCTCCTCCTCCTCCTCCTCCTCCTTTCCATTCAAAGTGTCAAGGTGGCGGGACACTAGCCTAGCATGCTACTTGCTTTTGTCTAGACTTCCGTAAGAACATCTCAACAATGTGTCTAACATTCGTATTCTAGGTTTAACTTATTTTAGTTCGTCACTCAGCTTCTCACTTTTTTTACGCAAGAGTAATTTAATATTTACAAGTTTAAAAAACAAAAGGATCGTAACCGAAGTAAATTTTTACGCAAATGAAGTAGGAAAAGCAGATAGCATGCTAGCGGGAACTGCCTAGTGTGCCGCCAACTTTAATCGATCCCAATCTAATATCCTCCAGTTGTCAATTTCCAGTGGGGAGTTGTAGCCGTTAGGTCAATCCGATCCGGGACGCCATTTGTGTTTATTGAGCAAATTACACTGCATCCCCTTCCCGGCTCATATACGAACATGAGAACACAAGAATGGAGGTTGCAAGAGACCATAAGGCCTATATTAGGGAGTTCCATGTCCCTTACCATCTGTCATACTTATTCATAAAGTTATTTCACCTTCTCTTAAAGCAACCAATTGTTTCAGCGCTCAGTAGATCAGTGGTTCCTAACCTGTGGGGAATTCCCCACTGGTGGGGAATGGCGGAGTTGCCAAGTGGGGAATGACCGGTCGGACAGAAGAACCACTGTCTTTTTTTTTTTTTTTTTTTAATCGATGTGTTTTTGTTTCTTTTTGTTTGTTTCTGGTGTCTTCTTGTCACATTTCGTGAATTTGTTTCCACCCACAAATAATCGATAGTGCTTCAAAATTTAATACATTACATCCAAATGTTGACTTACTTGGCTCACTAAAAAGTGGGGAATTGGAGAAAAAAGGTTAAGAACCCCTGCACTAGATAGTTACTAAATCTATTCCATTCGTTAACCACTCTATTGGTAAACCGGTTCTTGGTTATTTCCTTCACGGTACACAGCACTGATCATACCACAATATGTCTTCTGACAAGCAGAAGCAAACAAACTAATGAACATGAATGGGTCATAAGAGTAACTCACTGGTTTCACTTCCGGCCAAAACACGACGAGATTGTGCTCCCCCTCATCACATCAAAGCTCACAACCTTCCCATTTGGGTTTCGTAGGTCGGTAAGACAAAGCACAGGGGAGAGCTCTGGAGTTTAATCCCCAATGTTTCGGTTTGACACTTTTATCCAAGGAGAGATCAAAGGATTCCAGCTTTCACCTGTGTTTATTCTTGCCGCTATATGAGAGCTACTTGTCAAAAGAGGATTTTTATATAGAGACATAGTAATTGCTAATTATGTCGTGGTACAAACCAGGCTTATATACAATAACATTAGTGTAGAGACACTACACGATGACATATATAAACAATGTATTTTACAACATATTGCAAACTATCATATCAAAGTAAATCATTCATTGCAGACTTCCACACTGTATGGACAAGAACCCCCCACGCCAGGGCTACATCTTGTTCTCTAAATAAAAACAAAAGAACATAAGTAAGAATGGAGGAGACTACAAGATACCATAACCTCTACACTAGGCAGTTCCATGTCCATTAACACCTTTTATCCCTGTTCATGAAGTTATCTAATCTTCTCTTAAAACAACAAATTGTTTACCTGCTCACTCCGTGGTTGTTAAGTTTATTCCATTCGTTAACTACTCTGTTGGTAAACCAGTTCTTGTCTCTCTCTTAAAACTAAATTTGTCCAATTTACATCCATTACTACGAGTCCTGCCCTGTTGTCTTAAATGTGATTACCTTGCCTGCATCATCTTTGTTAAAGCCCTTGAACTATTTGAATACCTCTATTATAGACACGGTAAAGGAAACATGGACTGGAGGTGAAGCTTCTATTCCTGACGTTTCGCCTATCGACTTTCTCAAAGGAATTCCTTTGAGAAAGTCGATAGACGAAACGTCAGGAATAGAAGCTTCACCTCCAGTCCATGTTTCCTTTACCGTGTCTATACAACTTGTTCACATAGATATACCTGTATTAGTGTTAGTTTAGGATAGACACAGTATTTCTTTAATCCCTATCCTTAAAACTACCTAATAAATCAACCAACTGTTTCCTCGCTATATACATGGTTACTAGGTCTATTCCATTCGTTAACCAGGAAGAGAGGGGAATCATTCTTCGCCACCATACCTTTCGTTTGCTCCTGATGGTCTCGATATGCCGCGGGGTCCTCTCCCCTATGCTTTGGCTGCCCCACAGCGCGGCGCCCATCCGGGAATAGGTGAAACCCATGCCCACCACGGGCAGGATATAGGTCAGTACCATAAGCACCACTGTGTGTCTGTATGGGAAGTAAAACAAAAGGAGTAGATTCAATATCATATTGCATTTGTAATACTTATAATTGTTGGGATTGAATTTCATAAACTGGAAATCCGCAGCTCCATAGTAACCGACAACGGTCCTTCGGCGCTCCCATCAATCTCTCTAGGGAGAAAAGGTGGATTATTATTATTAATTGCGTTGCATTAATGTGTATGTGTTTCTTTGTCATCAGTTGGTAGGATCAAGGGAAGGGAAGGAGAGCAGTCGCCGGTTGTCTTCCATGTAATAAAGTAAAGATAGTAAGAATTGACTGAGTTCTAATCCTCAGGTTTGTAACGTCAGATAGACATTAAGGTACATTTTGCTCGATGCAATTATTAGTCTACTACCACAGCCAGTGGCGAGTGACGCGCATCCTATTACCTGGCATCCTATTTGGGTAAACGCGTTGGTTTTAAGTTCGGTTAAAATGATCAGCTTCGTACTTTGCAGCTCGAAGTAAAACTGCCCCATTAAAAAGAAGAATACAATCATACTCTAGACAATCGTTTGATGATCATCATTGAGCCATGAACGATCATCGTTGAGCGATAATCGCAACGAGCAAAACGTACATTCAGGGTGTTTGTGAGATCTGAGGAGGGGCTATGTGGGCACGATTCCCTTAGACGTCTATTGAATTTGTCGCGATAGAAATATATAATTGCGTTAGTGGACCGTATAACAGGACGCATACCTCGAATGTCCTGGGAAGTTACGAGAATTTTATTTATACAGTTGACTTAAGTTTGAATAAAATATAGAATAATTAGCACACCTAGATTTTTTAATACAACACTTGCCAACCGCCACTTGTGCGGACGTTTGGGCCGAGGACATCAATACACTTCGGGAATTGGTGGTGTTTTATGTCCTGGGCCATTTCCCGAAGTGGGTTTATATCCTGGGCTCCAAACGTCTGCACAAGTGGCGATTGGTGAGTGTTGAATTAAGATACCTAGGTGTAGTGCATTATCATAGCTATAACCTACGAACGTGAACACTTGAAAAGTGGCAAAGGCGATAGAGAAAAAGCTTAGGAATGCACAGAAAGCAATGTATGAAATAATGTGAGAAGTAACACCGAGGCATAGGAAGAGGATAAATCAGGTAAGATAGCAGACATGAGAACATAATAACATACAGGTGGAGGAGACTGCAAAAGACTATGAGACCTACACTAAGCAGTTCCATGTTCCATCCCTACTCATAAAGTTGTCTCATCTTCTCTTAAAACAACCAATTGTTTCAGCGCTCACTACATGGTTACTAAGTCTATTTCGCTCATTAACAATGAGAACATAAGAATGGAGGAGACTGCAAGAGACCATAAGGCCTACACTAGGCAGTTCCATTTCCCTCACCACCTTTCATCCCTATCCATAACGTTATCTTATCTTTTCTTAAAACAGCCAATTGTTTCATCACCCATTACACTGTGAAATATACTGTCGAGTCAATAAAAGAGAAGAAATGGAATTAAGCAGAGAAGGTAATCAAAAAGAAGGGTGGAAGATGGAGTAAGTGTGTTACTTACTGGACGCCACAAGGCGGGAAGCGTGGAAGAGGGAGTCCTGACAGAGGATGGAGACACGAGACAGAGGAATTTGCAAGAGCAACGCGACAGAAATAAGTGAAATCGTCCGCCTCATGGGAGAGGCTGAGTCTCTTTTCAACACTGGACACCAAGCGTCCCATTAATCTGATTTGAGTTGATTTGTTTTGATTTGAAATTACATGAAAATCATAATGCGAACGGAATATGAATGCATTTTCCTCATACTGAATTATTTCAACACTGAATTTAGAATATTCTTTGTGTTGGAAAGTCATTGATTCCCAATCATTCACACCCTTTCCAAAGTCGAAATGTGATGAACAGTGATCCGAAATATTCAGCCCTGTTTATGATGTATTCGGAGGCTGTAAGGGGAAGCATATGAGGAAAATGTGTTTATAGAATTTAGAGTGAATATTATGATGGCATCCAACCTATCAGCATATGTATCATGTGATTATGGTAATACGGTTTCACGTTTTGAATTCCCTTCTATCAGTAGACCAGAACGGTCCCCCTTACAGAGGATTTTGTGGCGTGGAATTTAATGTTCCATGCCCTTGGTCCAACTCGCTGGCGGTGGCGTTTGAACTGCCGTCACCTCGACCTCCGCCGCAAGTAGCGACGCTCTAATCCACTCGACCAGTGAGTATTCGTGTGAATCATACAATAAGTTACGATTCTTGAGAGTACGACAAAACACTACTACATTTTGAATACCCTAACCGCAACAAAAATATATAATATTTTTTATTCTGAAACTTATTTTGAGAAATAGTTGGAACATTAGTCAAATAATAGTTGGGATAATAATAAGTAAAATAAAATAAAAAACAGTGTAACAGATTATGAAAACCAACTTTAATGTATTCAAAATACCGAACCTAGAATCTGATTGAACAGAGAGAAAAATAAATTGAAATTATTAAGAAAACAATAATATGAAAGTAGTTCGAACACCCATCACTCTTATTTACAACCACACGATGGAGATTATTGACATTTGATAATGATCTACTTACACATGCTCAAACTGACTCTCCCCCGGGTCGCCGTCCGGCCAGGATCCGTAGCAGACGACACGAACGCCTCCATGCGGTGTGGGCACAGGCTCAGTCGTGAAGAAGAGGAAGTTGGGGATGGACACCGAGAAGGACACGATCCAGATCCAGGCCACGATGAGGATGGTTGTCTTGCGACCCATTCGCGGTCGAAGCGGGTGCAGGATGGCCACATACCTGGGTGATGAGAACCAGAGGAAAAGTTAGAAATCTTGGCTGTAGCACATCGTCATCATCATCATCATCCATTGGGGGCATATGTCAGGGAGCGCATCGCTTCTCTCACGCGTCGGAGCCAGTCTCCATGGTCTCTCCGAGCTACCCTTCCCACTCCAAACAAATCTCGACAGGTAGCACGTTGCACATAATACAGGTCTACAAACTAAACGAACTACAAAGGTAATTTCTTGTCCATCTGCTTCAGAGATTTTCGACCAGGGGAAAAAACTATACCTGAAAACTTAGGATAGATTCTGAAATACACAACATTACCAATCATATTTTTTAGGTAGTTTAGCGACTTTTAGAATTTATGTCACCCAACAGCTAACGACGTTTCTAAAGGCGTTTTCTAATAAGGGGTAAAAGCGTATGACTAAATACACTAACCCCAGAGTATAAATGACAAAAACAGACAATTCCTTATACAACTACGTCATTCGAAGTGTTCTATAGTTTTATAAACCTGATTACTATGCAATGCAGTTGCATTGGTACTCAAACAAAAGTTAGCTAGAAAAACGAGCAAAAATATGATGATTTAGTTTGGCAGATGTCTTGAATTCTGAGAGAGTTTTAGATAGAGTTGAAGTACATGATGTAAATGGTCATAATATTATGGAAATGCCTAGTGTAAGCCTTGGTCACCTTGCAGTTTCCTTCATTCTTATGTTCTAAGAAAACTTCATATTCTAGGTAGCTTGTTGAGTTGTTGATTTTGCGTATTTTGATTTTTCTTATATAGTTTTCAATATATGCAATCACTCTTGGTTGTATGTTGTCTCTGTTCATATCTTGTTTGTTTGTTTTTTCTCTCACCTGCCTCATTGTGTAACACTGCATCCACATCTGCACGCACGTTGATCTGATATCACAATGATAGCAAGCTTTCCCATGGAATATAGATGCAAGTCATAATAAGTATCCCCGAAAGTTCTCAGTGGCAATAGCCCTATGTTATACACGATCTATCTTTTCATTTTCCTACAGACTTATCTTCCTCACACGCAAAAACCTATCCCACGCGAGTGGGTGGTCTGTCCTAGATAGTTCATAGTCCAACACAAGCATCTCAGTAAAGGATTACGTCATTGCGCTGGACAGACCAATTCAATATGATCTCCGGAATCGAGCCAGATGACCTACCTCACAAATAACTACACTTATGTAAAAATTCAGAGAGCTGCTACTAACGTTCCCTCTAAGCTGTGCGCATGCGCGCGCCAATATGCTTTACAACTAGCGCACATAAAGAAAAAATGTGCGCACACAAAGTTTTCAAATTATATTAAAATCCATTCAGTAAAGAAGTTCCACCCAAACATCAACTTATAAATTCTCTAAAAATATGGTAACCTGCCAACCGTCAAACCAATAATTGTTTTTTTTTTCTAACGCTAGCGCTTCCATTGCAAACGAAATGACTCTGCCGCCATGGGTACACGCATACTTTTCAGAAAGGGCAAAATTTGAACACAAGCAAAAAAAAAAAAAAAAAAAAAAAAAAAAAAAAAAAAAAAAAAAAAAAAAAAAAAAAAAAAAAAAAAAAAAAAAAAAAAAAAAAAAAATGGAGGGAACATTGGCTGCCACCCATTTCACTACGGGTTGGTTCGAAATAGGGCAATTTCATGTTCTTTGAATTATTCACCATGATGCAGACATCCGTTCAATCATCCAACATAAGATGCACTATAGACATCTTGAAAGACTCCACTTCAAACACGAACACCTGACACGACACAACACCCAAACCATACAGCATACAGCATGCTTTCTGTACTTTCCCCTTCCCTGAATATACATGAAATTATGTCGAAAATTCTATCCTTCTGCCGATCATGGTTGACATAGACTAACTGTAAGAAGCTTTTCTCGTAGTACCATTGCACAGTTTCTCTTCTACTTTTGGAGGAGTGAAACTGAGAAAAGAGGATAAATTCTCGATGCTTATACTCAAAATCAACTGATATTGACCCTCTTGGAAACATCATGACAAGATTACCAAACTGCATACCACATAATCAAAAGATCCTTGCCCTTTATGGCAGCGTTAAGGCATAGACACACTCTTCATCCATCTCAAACACGTTCTAAAAAGCCTCTCCCATCTTAGTTCCTTGTAGATAAAGGATCATCCTTCAACGCCGCCAATTACTCTTTTCAGAGGCAATACAGTAAGGCACAGCACGCTTCATTAGATGGCGACCTTCCCATCTACACTGAGAAATTAAAGATAACTATGGATGGGGACGATAGGTGGTAATGGACATAGAACTACCTAGTGTTGGCCTTATGGTCTCCTGCATTTCTTTTACTACTATGTTCTAACAAAAAGAAAAGAATTTGAGCAGCGTCATTTTCTTATCTAGTCGCCATCACTCTTCCACTCCCATCTTTCAATAATTATTGTAAAAATTTACATACCTTGTTCACATATATGTGTGGGTATACAAGCACACACACCACTCTAACAATATCATGCTCACAATCGCAATCACTCTTTTTCATTTCTACTGAAATTTGCTTAAATTTCATCTTCTTCTCGGACATCTTTCATCTCAGTCTACCTCTGATCTCCTTTCCCATTTTATTGGTCAAACAATTGACGGCAGCACCTTCCTCCTCTCTTTGTCCCCTGAGATGCGACGAATAAAGAACCATCAACGCCGGCATTGGCAATAAAAGCTTTTACACATAATTATCCTTTCATTTTCTTACGGATTACCCTTCTCTTTCCTCAAAAACCAATCACGTGACAACTAATGATCTCGTCTAATTGATTCCAATGCCAATGTTAATGCCAATGCCCACGGAGACAATTGATTTCAATGCCAAGGCCTACGGAAACCACCAGTTGAAATGCATCGTACATCTGGCAGCGTGTATGGCAACTTGTTATAGACGACATGAGCATGAAATGTCCCAAAACAAACGAAAAGAATAAATGTTGTTGATGACAAATTGTTCTGAGGTTTCGATCAGATTCTAGGTTCGGTATCTTGGATACCTTTAAGTTGATTTTCTTCATATGTTACACTGTTTTCGTTACACTTTTTCAGTAACAATATCGGTCGGCTGTTGACGCCTAAGAAAAAAGTCACCTGTGGCAAAAGGAAGATGAATAGGGGATTATCCAGTGATGTAGGCCGAAGGAGATGATCTAAAAATTTCTTTGAAACTAATTATGAACGAAGGATAAGGGATCAAAGAAAAGATGCTATGGTTTCCGATGAAAGGACCACGGTCCCGGATGTTGGGAACAAAAACGGATTGGCAATATCTTATTAGTGGCTGGGGGATGCGAGAGATGGTACTAATTAACACAGAATCGATGGCTGGAATATCGGAGGGCGGCTTGGGAAGATAGACAAAGGAGGTTATGCTTTATTAAATTAATAGGTGGGAAATGTAACTGCAAAAATGGGGAAAATTTTGACTTTAAAAAGCGAATAAATATGAGAAGACCGGTGACAGGAGAATAAGTGTTAATGGAAGTGGAGATCAAAGATTTGGAAGAAGAGATTTGGTGCTTACGGGCTCTGGGAGAGAAAATGGAGCGATTTGTGCAGTGAATATGCACAGAAACAGTTGCATCCCAGGACAGATTGCCACAAATCCAGATAACAATATCAGTGCAAAGGATAATAGCTGGTAGTAAGAGATTTTTCATCATAGGTCAGATTCTGTGGACAAACAAAAGGTGCAGAAGAACGATTGAGCTGCATAGAAAACGGGGATTGGGAGAGAACCGGAGTTGTGAGAATCACGCATCACGAGCCCAGATCAGAGAGGATCACAGGAGCTCAGAAGAAGGAGAGGATCGGAAAAGGAGAAGACTTACACCTGCCAGATGGCTTGAATGGGCCAAAGAACTTGTCGATGACTACAGCAGATCGTGGAAGTGATATGAATGACTTGGAAGAGAACTTCAAGAGGTGGAAGAAGCAAAGGGGTTCAAAAGCTCTTTAGTTCTCAATTACAATGCAAAATGCTGTGTAAGCTATAGCCTCCGTTTGAAGTATTCAAGCTTTTAAGTCGAAGAAAATTATATTTGTAGAGTCATTAATGTAACTTCACAAATATTTGCAATCGGTGTCCTAAATAAATTCATCGGTTGACATAAATTTCCGCACAGAGATTAATGTTTTTGCATGGGTACGGAAAATATTAAATGGTAATTGTTACGATAAATTGAAAATGTACCCTGTTGTTGGGGGCAAGAAGAGTGTCACTGTGTTTCCTGTTTGCAGTAAAAGGGGGAAATAGTGATAACAATTTATAAAGCTCTTGACTAAAGTTCATTTTTTCTTTTTAATAGGACATGGTTGCTAGACCACGGAGTGATACAATATAATTTCATAACTGCATCGACTGCTGGAGGTAGGCTGGGTGTGAACCGGAGACTGCAGTTCAGTTCCAACACACACGCACACGCACACGCACACACACACACACACACACACACACACACACACACACACACACACACACACACACACACACACACACACCCCGACTCGGTGGCACCGTTGGTAGAGCGCTGAACTGGGAAGTAGAAGTGCTCCCAGTACCCAGTTCGAATCCTGCCCAGGGCCGAAATTATTTCGGTATCGCTGTGCCTCGGGTCGTTACTCTGACTCTCGTGGGCGGGGAGTTGGGGGTGTGTGTGTGTGTGCAAGGTCATAGCATTACCCATAGATCGGACCTACGAGCTCTGAGCTCTCTTCCAGGAGGGAAATAGCTGTCGATCACGAGTCCAACACGTGATCCAAAGACCAAGTGAATACACACACACACATCACACACACACACACACACACACACACACACACACACACACACACACACACACACACACACACACACACACACACACACACACACACACACACACACACACAAAATGGATGCAGAGATTTTCATTTGTGAAAAAAATTCCGCGATTGTCATTTCGAAAATGTAAGAAACTCACATTGGGAGACGATTATTAGCCGCAACCGACAGTCACCTTTGACCTACGAGAACAAAAATAGATATTTTTTTAACAAAACTTTGCGTTTATCATTTACAAAGACTGAACAAGTACAAATGTACACTAAAGATGCGTTTCACTACCACATGCAAGAGAAGACACTTTTTAATGGAAAGAAACGCTAGTGAAGTATAGTCTATAATAACATATTTAATGGAGAAATTAATTTCATCGTATTAGCTTGCGCATAATCCTCACCCTAGTATAAGACACATCCCACATTTTAGAAGAATATTTTGTGGAAAAAATAGTACGTTTCATCATAGATTTACTGAAAGATATTTCAATGTGGTTTTGTAGGGAAATGTATGATTTTGTGCATCCGTAATACGTCCGCATTAGACGCAGGACAATTTAGTGATAATTTTAAAAAGGCGCGTATTATACGTCGGCAGATACAGCAATTCTTTCGGACCCTCCTAAACGTATAAAAACAACACCACCCCTCTAGAACAGACACCAATGCTCACTGCCTTAAGGGCCATAATCATACAGGACCATTTTTCATCCAGCCTTCAATTCATCGACGGAACCGCCTACTTTCAGAACCTTTTCCGCCGTGAAATCATTATGTTAAACTATTTTGTTTTCCCAACAATTTACATAAAATGTCAATTGATAAGCCGGAGGAAATATATTTACCTTCAGCATATTTATTCCTTCCCGAGAACTGCGGACTGATAATCTGCTCCGACAGTCGGAGGAAAAATAGCCCAGTGTGATAACACTTTATGTTCCTAATGGGATCAGATCGTTTTTCATGGGGTTGGATTCCTCTTAAAGGATCCAAATCTTCTTAAAAAAAAGAATCCAACCACCTTAAGAGGAATCCAAACCCTTTAAGAGGGAGCTAACCTCATTAGAAAGGATCTGAACACCTTAAGATAACGGCAATCTTTCTTATATTTTTTATTTAACCAAACCCACTTCCCTACTCCCCCGAAGACGTTAGTGAGTTTTCTAGACCTTTCTAGATATCTTTCTAGATATTGCTAGGTGATGATCTTAGGAGGAATCGATTCTAACCCGTGGCCGGACCTCTCACCAATTTAATCCTATTACTAAAACCAGTTTACCTTGATTCGACAGAAACTTATAACGATGAAATTGACAACTATTGGAAGAATGGTTTTGGCGAGATGCAGGAGACGACGTAAAGGATTTTTTCTTTTTCTTTTTCAATTTAGTGATACGCGTGAATGGCAAATTAGCAACCTGGGAACATGAGTGGGTGAAATATCCATTACGTTAAAGAAAAGGGAGGATATAGGTGTACTGGAGAGGACAGGGATAAAGGAAACGGAGTAAAGGCATACAGAAAAAGAACCATAGGGAAGCTACACAGGAAATTCAATACAATATGCATGGCAAGGAAGCTGGGGAGAGAAAGAGAGAGAGGGGGGAGAAAGAGAGGGAGAGAGAGAGAGAGAGAGAGAGAGAGAGAGAGAGAGAGAGAGAGAGAGAGAGAGAGAGAGAGAGAGAGAGAGAGAGAGAGAGAGAGAGACTGTAAAGCAAGAGAGAAAGAAAAAAGAAAAGAGAGACTTGGAGGAGGAGGAGGAGGAAGAGGGGACTGGAACTAGAAGAAAGCAAAAGAAGGGAGGGCTGACGGGGGGGAAGGTGGTGGGGGGCGTGGGGGGTGAGAAAAATAAGGAAAACTACTTCCCCGTACAAACAATGAACCATTCAAAAGTTGGCACTCAAGAGCCAAGTTTAAAAGCCTCCGAAATTTACCTAAGCCAGCTGCGCTCACCGTTACTCTACTCATTTACAAGCCCTCCAACCCAAACCTCTCCCTCTCTCTCTCTCTCTCTCTCTCTCTCTCTCTCTCTCTCTCTCTCTCTCTCTCTCTCTCCTTTTTACTACCTTTCTCTTTCCCCCTCTCTTTCTCTATCTCTGTCTCACCCTTTCTTTTTTTTTGTCTCTCGCTCTCAAGCTTTAACATTGTGTTTGTACATGTATATATATATATATATATATATATATATATATATATATATATATATATATATATATATATATATATATATGTATATATATATATATATATATATATATATATATTGTACATATATATATATATATATATATATATGTATATATACATGTACATATACATGTAATTATCTATATATATATGTATATGTATGTGTATATGTATATATGGATATGTGCTTGTATGTATATAAATAAACGTATATGTATATATGCACAGTATACAGTATATTTATATGTATATTATCAATCTTACTTTTATAATTCCATCTTTTAGCAGGAGAGCTAGGAACCAGCTACACACACACACACACACACACACACACACACACACACACACACACACACACACACACACACACACACACACACACACACACACACACACACACACACACACACACACACACACACACACACACACACACACACACACACACACACTCGCACACACACACACACACATTCATTTGGAAAACATCTCCATCTTTTATTCTTCTTACTATTGGATACCGTGTCAAACTCATGAGCAGGTGGTCGTGAGTTCGATTCCAGGGACCTACTGAGGGCTATGTCGCGTTGGTTTTCAACCGCCCTGGCCAGGCGGGGAGTCGACCTAACATCGGCTTTAAAAAAAAAAAAAAAAAAAAAAAAAAAAAAAAAAACGGCGTGCCGTAACTGACAGGGCTACTACAGGTTTTTCACTTCCCACTACGCGGAGAATGGGATGATGAGTGTTGTCGAGGGCTCGTTAAACTACGGAATGATGATGAAGGAACTAGGTAAACTTCACAATAATGAAGAGCTAATTCAAGATCGGAGTATTCAGTTAAAAAAAAGGTGTGAAAGACTAGCAAAATATTTTTAAATTACGAAAGGCTACAAAAATGTAACTATTGTGAAGATGGAGCCGTCTATTCCGACGTGTATTACCGTGACGTACGTCGGTGTCGTTTACTGACATGGCGTGGTGAGCCGCGGAGAGGGTCATAATTCCGTGGGGACGTCTTTCTTGGCGTTGTCGGCTGGCGCGGTGAGCAACGGTAAGGGGGATCAGCAGCTGAGAATGGCTCCCGATGCAAACCTTGCGTCGTATTTGCAAATTTATTTTATGACGTTTTCCTTTAACAAAGAGTGCTCCAAAAATGTTAGGTCGCTCATGTCGTCTTTAGGTCTAGATTTTAATAATTCTATTCGAGTTTTGGCTCTTAGTGAACGTTATGCAGCCGTGAACAGAACTAGAGATGGAATGTCAGTTGTCTATTTGTATGAATTATAAGGATATTCACTGGCCGACCGGGTATGAGCGTCGCCACCAGCAAGTTGGACCAAGGGCATGGTTTATTTAATTCCACGCTACAAAGTCCTCTAGAAGGGTCACCGTCCTAGCCTCCTATTAGGGGGAGTTCGCGACGTTAAACCAAAGCATCAATCATCATAAAGCTCACGATGTTCATGAGCCTGAGAGCTAAAGATATACATAAGATAACAAAACTAGAGGTTGAAAAGTTAGGGTGAGGAATAGTTGTGTGGGAAGAGGCTGGAAGTCTTCCAAGAAATGAAATAGATAACGATCTTCAGTCTGCTAGAGGATCTGGAGTTTGTACGTTTCTCTTTAGCGTGTTCTTTATGGCCCATTTATCCTTGTTGTAAGTAGAGGACATATGAAACTTGTAATAAATGATAACAGATGTAGATTCTCCTCCTGTGGCAGTGTACGCTTGTCCCTGGTATTATTTGTCCAAAATACATTTGGAATTGTTTTGATACACGGTGGTATGTGTATCCGTTTTTCAAGCAGGGTCTGCATAGCAAACTCAAGTTCAAGATATGTGCTTCTTCAATAGGGCACCGCTTTCCTAACATAAGTAAATATGGGTGCTTCAATGTACAGTTCTGATTATTTCTTGAAGCCTTTAAGGCAGCGTTTACCGGCCTGGGGTGTCGAAATAAATTATAAGGGGTGCTGGAAAGCGATACATACATACAATTTCCTTTGTTCTTCTAGTGGCAAGATATTAGTTAGGGAGTACCGGACTACTTAGATCTGATTACAGGGTGATGATAGGGTCAGAGAAGTTTGGAAAACGCTGCGTTGAGGTAATGACCTGAGTAGGTGTCATTAATTTGAATAGAGATAATGAACGATGTTTTAACAAGGACGTTCTAAA
>NC_134793.1:9019332-9024332 GCF_046742065.1 Oratosquilla oratoria
GAGTTTATTGTGCGAACAATGGATGGAATAGCACTGTTCGTGTGTGTGTGTGTGTGTGTGTGTGTGTGTGTGTGTGTGTGTGTGAAATTACAGCATTACGGTCATACATAAACACTGAGCTATCATCCAGGAGGGTAATAACTGTCGATCACGAGTCCAATACGTGATCCAAAACCATGGTGAATCACACACACACACACACACACACACACACACACACACACACACACACACACACACAGAGAGAGAGAGAGAGAGAGAGAGAGAGAGAGAGAGAGAGAGAGAGAGAGAGAGAGAGAGAGAGAGAGAGAGAGAGAGAGAGAGAGAGAGAGAGAGAGAGAGAGAGAGAGAGAGAGAGAGAGAGAGAGAGAGAGAGAGAGAGAGAGAGAGAGAGAGAGAGAGAGAGAGAGAGAGAGAGAGAGAGAGAGAGAGAGAGAGAGAGAGAGAGAGAGAGAGAGAGAGAGAGAGAGAGAGAGAGAGAGAGAGAGAGAGAGAGAGAGAGAGAGAGAGAGAGAGAGAGAGAGAGAGAGAGAGAGAGAGAGAGAGAGAGAGAGAGAGAGAGAGAGAGAGAGAGAGAGAGAGAGAGAGAGAGAGAGAGAGAGAGAGAGAGAGAGAGAGAGAGAGAGAGAGAGAGAGAGAGAGAGAGAGAGAGAGAGAGAGAGAGAGAGAGAGAGAGAGAGAGAGAGAGAGAGAGAGAGAGAGAGAGACACAGACTCCTGTCCCGCGCTGCACTGTATTTCCTGACCGTCAAGTGACCGCGCGCAGATCCGGTTGATAGACCTCCTCCACAGGTATTCAGGGTCAAAAGTTCTGTTGCGAGTTTCGAACTGGAATATGCATTATATGTATATGTATACGTATATATGTATATGCATATAGAATGAAATACAAGTACAACCCACTATCGGAGAAAAATAAGAACAGAAGTATAGAGAGTGAGTTACAGTTTAAAAAAGAAATACAAAGGAAGAGCATGCCGACAGGAGACCTGTTGGTCCATAACTAGGTGCTACTACATCAATTCACTCTAATATATATGTATATGCATATGTATATGTATATGTATATATATGTATATGTATATGTATATGTATATGTATATGTATATGTATGTGTATGTGTATGTGTATGTGTATGTGTATATGTATATGTATATGTGTATGTATATGTATATGCATACACTGTATGTAAATGTATACGTACATGAACATGTATATGTATATGTATATGTATATGTATATGTATATGTATATCTGTATATGTGTATGTATATGTGTATATGTGTATGTAAATGTATACATACATGAACATGTACATGTATATGTATATGTTTCATGAATATGTTCATTTCCATGCACAGTGCAACGCTAAATATAAAAATATAGAGACAAAACATATAACTTCCCTTTAATCAGGGACATACACAGCATCTCAGTTATGGGTGTTGGGGGGTATATTCTTGAAAATCAAAATTATCATAATGCAAACTCAATTACTTGGAAGTAAAAATTAATAGCAATTACATCGACCCCAAAAATATGCAATTGATTATATTTAAATCATATTATATTTGATCCAAGCCCACAGTGTTAACGCTTATCGTATGCACTGGATATAAGAACATAAGAATGAAGGAGACTAGAGAAGGTCATAAGGTCTACACTAAGCAGTTCCATGTCCATTACCACCTATCATCCCCATCCATAAAGTTATCTAACCTTCTCTTTAAACAACCGATAGTTTCAGCGCTCACTACACGGTTGCTAATTCTGTTTTATTCGTTAACCACTCTATTGATGAACCAGTTCTTATCTATTTCCTTCCTAAATCTAAAATTGTCCAATTTATAGCCATTACTGCGTGTCCTGCCCTGTTGCCTTAGTATGATTACCTTGTCTGCATTACCCATGATCCATTTGAACAAATCCATTTGATCACCCTGTACTCTGCGTCTTTCCAGAGGTATAAATTAAGGTGTCTAAGCCTGCCTTCGTAAGTTAGAATTCTGAGGTCATGTATCATTTTGTTCATTCTGCTCTTTACTGATACTAGTAAATGAATATCCATTCTATAGAACTCCATTTTATGGAGTTGCTGAGAGGTGAACGACGGGAGTACCTTCCCGTGCCTCCCTGGTGAAGTCACCGGCTCTAGATTAATATATATTTTTTTTATTTTCAACTTTGTAGTTTTACTGCTGATCTCACTTTCGGAGAAAAGAGGCTTTAGTTTCATATCTCTTTTATTTTCAACTTTGTAGCTTTACTGTATATCCCACTTTAAGAGAAAAGAAACGAAGTTGTACTAAGATACGTGTATTACGATCACTATCTGTGATCCTCTTAAGCGCTGAAGTGGGATCACAGACAATGATCGTAATGCACATACTTTCGTATATTCTTTTTTGCTGAAAATGGGATCTACAGTTCATCTCAGCGATATATTATAACACTTAACTCGCTTGAGTTTGTGGCTTCAGTTCATCTGCTCTTTCTTTCCATTCCTTTTCAACAGGAACCAATCGATTGAAACTTTCTCGATGTGACCCACTCGAAGTCATCTCCCACACAACATCTTCAAATTTCACTGACACCCTCACCTCTATATGGGGGGGGGGGCAGCCTCGGGAATCTGGCACCCGGTCTACAGTATGGCTGCAGAATCTCTATCGGCTCCAAGTATCTGTTTTTTTTTTTTTTTTTTTTGCATAAGGACAATCGACAACGAGTGGCAGTTCTCCTTTTTCATGAAAGTGGCAGTTGCCTCTCCTCTCCTCCTCCTCTTCCTTCCCCCCCTTCTTCTTTTCTCTCCCCGTTCCCTCCTTTCCCCTTATTTAATCTCAAGCATATGTATCTCAACTTGTACTTGAAAAAGCTGTAATAGGCGAAACGTCGTACAAATAAAGGCTCCGTCCTCATATGGTGTTTAACTCGTCACTCAGTTCTCCTTTTCTTCATCCGGTGGGAAAGTAACAGGCCGACCTCCATTTATAAGAACATAAGAATGGAGGAGACTGCAAAAGACTAGGCGGTTCCATGTCCATTATCAACTATCATTCCCATCCGTAAGGTTATCTAACCTCCTCTTAGTAAAACCAAGTATTTCAGCGCTCACTACATGGTAACTAAGCCTATTTCATTCGTTAAACACTGTCGGTAAACCAGTTCCTACTTATTTCCTTCTTAGATACAAATTTGTCAAACACAGATAACAGTTCAGTGTTGGTTCATTCTTGGGGAGATGTAAAGGTGACGGCACATTAGGCCTTTCTCGCTAGCATGTTACCTGCTTTTGATACTTCGTTTGAGTAGAGATGATTTTGGTTACAATCTTTTGTTTTTCAAATTTCCAAATGGCAAATTACTCTTGCGTCATATAGTGAGAAGCTGAATGACGAAACTAAGAGACGTTAAAACCTAGAATACGAATGTTAGACATATTGTTGAATTGTCCTTAGGGAAGTCTAGAATATTGTAACCGAAGTCGTCTCTACTCAAACGAAGTAGCAAAAGCAAGTAGCATGTGTGCCGTCACCTTAATGGAGGGCCCGAAACTCCGGGGATCTTCCAGACCTCTGTTATCCAGTCAGTAATTCTGGAAGCGACAGTTATCATATTCTGTCCAAATGTACCTTCGTTCCTTTACCTAAAGACCGCCTCCTACGGTCGTTCCAAGATCACAAGAACCTCTGAAAGGGGGAGAGAAATGTTAAGAGAGTGGGATATCCCTTTATGCAAATCATCTCCAAAGATGCCAAACGAACCGCTTTCGCTTTATCAAATGAATGAAAAGGTAAACGAATTAGAACAGACTCCGGAATCTTTTTGAGAGAAAATAATATTCTAGAACGAACTGCATTGATTTCCATAATTGTGCGTGGACGAGGAGGTAGATAAAAGTGAACCAAAAGACCTTAGGGACAACGAAGAGGTGAATAAGGGCGAGCGAGAGGGCTCCAACAAGGCAGAATTTCTAAAATTCGCCGACAGTCTTGAAGTCTCTTTCTTCAGTAATGGACGGTATTGCAAATTATTGAATCTCATATTAAGAACCTATGAACATAGGAATGGGGAAGATTGCAAAAGACCATCAGGCCTATACTAGGTAGTTCTATGTCCAATACCACCTATTGTCCCCATCCATAAAGCTATCTCACCTTCTCTTAAAACAATAAATAGTCTCAGCACTCACCACATTGTTACTATTTCCTTCGTTAACCACTATTGGTAAACCAGTTCTTGCCTATTTCTTTCTCAAATCTAAATTTGTTCAATTTAAACCCATTACTACGAGTTCTGACCTGCTGTCTTCATATTTGAGTGTTACTTCAACCACCAGACAAGCAATTGCTGCAACATGGCATGGGTGAAGTGATTAAGGCGCCAACTCTTAGCACATAAAACAAGGCTGTCGTCGAACTTTGGAAAACGGCTGTGCAAGGAACTTTGTCGAAGTTAGGAGGTTTGGCGCCAAAGGAGTCTGAGGCAACCCAAAAGGTACGATCGGCTCGTTGCGGTTATTAGCCTATTACCACAGCCAGTGACAGGTGACGCGCATCCTACTACCTGGCATCGTATTTGGCTAAGCGCGTTGTTAAATTCGGTTAAGATTATCAGCCTCGTACTTTGCACATTGAGGCAAAACAACCCCATTAGAAAACAAAGAATGAGTGCTCTACACAATCGCTTGAGGATTATTGTTGAGCCATGACCCCAAACCCAGCCCTCCTGCATCGAATCCCAACACCGAACCCATCTGATAAATATCAAATACTTCCATTCAGTGATAGGAGAGTGAACGCTTGACTATACATACACCCAACTGATAAGACAATCCAGAAATTAAACAGTTTAAGAAAAGACCAAAACATTTCTATCTAGAAGAAACTATGATCAAGAAATATAGACTATAAATAACTTTGAAATAAAGACAGAAATACTAAGAAGATGGTTGAAATAAATAGGCGAGACCAGAGTGAAAAGGATATTTTGAATAAGATT
>NC_134793.1:9029332-9031832 GCF_046742065.1 Oratosquilla oratoria
ACACACACACACACACACACACACCTAACCCCTTGTCCGCCAGAGTTGGAGTGCCGGCTCGCAGTGCAGCCATGCTGAATTTTATTTCAGCCCTTGTAGGACTCGAATTCGTATTGCTGATTTAGAGACCGAGAGCGGTACCTGTGCACCGTCGAGCCGTGTTTTTGTGCGTGTGTGTGTGTGTGTGTGTGTGTGTGTGTGTGTGTGTGTGTATGTGTGTGTATGTATATGTGTGTGTATGTATATGTGTGTATGTGTGTGTATGTATATGTGTGTGTATGTATATGTGTGTATGTGTGTGTATGTATATGTGTGTGTATGTATATGTGTGTGTATGTAAATGTGTGTGTGTGTATGTGTGTGCGTGTGTGTGTGTTTGTTCGTGTTTTTATGTGAATATGTATATACTTTTCTTTTCCCTATTGAGAAACTATTACATATCAATACTCGTAATTAAAGCCTTTCAAATTATTTTGGTTGCTATCGTGTTTCTAAATCTCATTCTTTCTCAAAATCCCCAAGGGATTTTGTTATCTAATGCTTGACATTTATTTTATTCACCATTTTCCTCCTTTCACAGCAAATATCTTTTTCTAATTTGATATTCTATTCTAAGCTGATTTGCAACGGTAAATTGTCATATATATCATCTACCCTTTTGATGTCGTCTTTCTAATCTTTTCCTTCGCCAAACACGCGCACATTTAATTTGATTTGATAATTCATTTCTAAGCGCTTTCAGATTACATTATCCCCATCTGTGTACATTACTTTTTCTGTGCAGACCTATTACTATGGAGAACGAAATCCTCTTCACTAATTCTGTCGTTTAATCTCTTCGCTGAGTCGAAATCTTGCACGGTGTAAGACTTAATGTTTATGTGTTAAGTCTTAGCATAAGTTTGGTCTCTCTGGAAACAGAGTTGTTTGGCTTTTCTAGTTCTTCGTTTGTTCCTTCGACAATCAAAGACTCCTAAAAGAAAATCTTCATTGTTCTGTTTTTCCAGCGGCTGTACGCCGTCAATTGATTTGATTCGCCTTAAATGATATAATCAACGTGACATTAACCCTAGCAAGTAAAGTTAAACATTTTTGAGTTGGGAGGGACCCAGCAGAGAAAGCGAAAAAAAAGCGTGAAATTTTGTTGAAGAAGTCAAGAAAAAGAAAGAAAAAAAAAACGAGAAGGGGACCAAACTTTAGAAGACAGAGTTTTACTGGAGAGTGATAGGTCAGAGGGTGAAGAAGTGGTAATTGAGGAACAACTACCAGAATAAAGAATGATTGGAAGTAACGTGTACTAATACAAATGGATTGTTTTTTTGTCGAGACCAAGATTAACAGAAATGTTGACATTCAGGTAGAAGAAAGGAAACACACCATTTGGTGACGCGTCAGAAGAGAAATATGGAATTAGGAATAATAATAGTGATGAATGATATTACTAATAATTGTTGCCTGAGCTTTACTAACTGTAAACCTACTGTCTCACACTGGCTGGCAATATCTTTTCGAACCCTGTCACACTTATTTCTTGTAAGATGTTTTGGACGTCTGTTTGTGTTGTATTAACATTGATAACAGAGTTGTAGATAAAAGTAAATTTATTATTGTCATTGGGTGGCTCAATCAGAAGCATGCTGATCTCGCATTCATTTCGTTGTGGGTTCGAATCCCACACTCCTCTCCGATTCCCAGGAGTGATTGTTCCCTGCTCCAACAGTCCAAGCACACAGGGCAAAGGTGACGACTTCGGGGATAGCTACGCGCTTCCTGGCGTATGCTCCCCACCCACAGAGTAGAAACAAAATCATCTTCCAGAAAGAATAGAAAGAGAAACGTAGAAAGTAAAGGACACTGCACAATAATTATGGAAAATGAGGATTAAGCACATAAACAGATAGAAGTTTTTATGTTACGTAAATATATACGAGGAGGGAGCACCTAATTAAAAAAAGTAATTTTTAGATTACAAAGTATGGTCAAGGAGATAATTAACAGAACATGGAAAACAGCGAACAAAGACAATTTTAAGAATGCTTAGGCAATGAGGGACTTATAACAAGAAATGAAACGGGTTGAAGCCAAGGATAAGACGAGAGGACCAAACAGTATAGATATATATATATTTTTTTTTTTTTGTAATAACATTTGCACTGTGATAGTTTGTCATTTGTTTTTAAGTGGTCCTTCGAACTGCCACGTCAGAAAATTTAACTACTTTGGCGATTTCTTCTTCCTTCTCATCACTTCCCGCTGTTAACACCTTAACAAGTAACAACAGTATTGTTATATTTGTCGAACTTTGTGTATTATCGTAGTTCAATGTCAATTTGTTTTATAATCAATACGGTACTTTTTGTTAGTTGATTATGTTTGTTTGCGGTCATGTCTGACTTTTACACATTTCTACTTTGATCAATGCTACTTGTAAAATATATCATAAAACCTACACCAATATTCAATTCATACTTGTTACTCTACCATAATATCCAATAAATCT
>NC_134793.1:9039332-9044332 GCF_046742065.1 Oratosquilla oratoria
ATGGTGGAGTGGCTGAAGGGGTTATTTAATGTTTAAGAGACGGTAGAGTGCCGGAGGACTGGAGGAGTGCCTGTATAGTTCAACTTTACAAGGGAAAAGAGGACAAGTGTGAGTGTAGTAGTTTCAGAGGGATTAGCTTGTTAAGTGTAGTTGGGAAGGCTTATGGGAGGGTCTTAATTGAGAGGATTAGGAGAGGAACAGAAGGAGTAATTGGTGAGGAACAGTGTGGGTTTAGGACAGGTAGAGGTTGCGTAGATCAGATTTTTGTGGTAAGACAGATATGCGAGAAAGCTATAGGAAAGGGGAAGGATGTTTTTTCGGCTTTTATGCTTTTATGGATCTGGAAAAGGCTTATGACAGGATAGACAGGAAGGTATTGTGGAAGGTATTGCAGATATACGGGATAGAAGGAAAGCTTTTAGGAGCTGTCAAGAATTTTTACGAGAGTAGTAGAGCGTGTGTCAGGATTAGAAATGGAGAGAGTGAGTGGTTTGAGTTAAAAGTGGGAGTTCGTCAGGGATGTGTTATATCATCCTGGCTGTTCAATTCATACATGGATGGGGTGGTGCGAGAGGTAAATGCAAGGGTGGTGGGTCAGGGATTGGAGATGGTTAAAGAAAATGGAGAAAAGTGGGAGGTAAGCCAGCTGTTGTTTGCGGACGACACTGCGCTTGTAGCAGGATCAGAGGAGGAATTGAGGAAGTTAGTGACAGAGTTTGGGAAGGTGTGTGAAAGAAGGAAGTTGAAGATAAATGTAGGTAAAAGTAAGGTGATGAGATGTACAAGGGGAGAAAGTGGCAGCAGACTGGAAGTGAGTATTAAGGGAGAGAGACTGGAGGAAGTGGATAGTTTTAGATACTTGGGTGCGAGTGTGGCAGGAAAGGGAGGACTGGAGGCGGAGGTAGAATGTAGATTGAGAGAAGCGAGTAAATGCCTTGGTGGATTAAAGAGTGTAATGAGGAATATACATTTGGGAATGGATGCTAAAAGGAGATTGTAAGAAGGAGTGATTGTGCCGACAGCACTGTATGGGACAGAAACATGGAACATAGAAAGAGAGAAGGAGTTTGAATGTGTTTTAGATGAAATGTCTGAGAAGTATGATAGGGGTTACTAGGCTAGATAGAGAGAAATGAGGAGGTGAGGAGGAGAACGGGGGTGGGAAGGGAGTTAGGAGATAGGTTGGATGAAAGAATATTGGGATGGTTTGGACACGTGGAAAGAATGAGTGAAGAAAGACTAGTAAAAGAGGTGTGGAAGGCAGATGAGGAAGTAGGGAACATGATGGATGGGGTAAAAAGGAAAGAAGGGAATGTCTGTTGAGGAAGAACGGGAGAGGACAGAAGATAGGGGTGAATGAAGAATGGTTGTATATGGATGATGTTATGATGCATGAGGTGGAATGGGTGGGGGATGGGGGGCAGAGGGAGTATGTGTAAGAAATAATTTGACGCAGCCCGAAGGGATTTCTCCCCGTCTTCTCCTTTTCTGCATGAGGGAACGGAGACGGGGGAGGGTGTCGCCGATTTAATGAAGCGGCCTTGCTGTGGATGTGCTGTGTCTTGTGGCACTGCTTCTGACCCAGGGTAATGGACGAGATGCAGGGATGACCCATCATCCATGAGGTGCCGAGATAAGAGGGAGGAAAGAGGGTGGAGGGGAGTGGAGTGTGATGGGGATGGAATGGGTGGGAGTGGTTTTATGCCTTTGTTTTTTGACTACCTCCCTTGTAAGGGGGAAAAAGCTTATGGTAAATGTATGTATGTATATATATATATACACGTATGTATATATATACTGTATATATATATATATATATTTATATATATATATATATATATACATGTATATATATATATATATATATATTATATATATATATATATGTGTGTGTGTGTGTGTGTGTGTGTGTGTGTGTGTGTATGTATGTGTACATGTATGTATGTATGTTATATATAAATATATATATATATATATATACACACACATTTAGAGTACAAATGTGCAGGAGGTTCTCTATAATGCATATTTCGTTGAATATGCTGGTTTGTTCTCTGATTATTATTTTCTTTTAGGTATTTTCCTTATACCTTAGAATTCCAAAACTCCCAAGAAAGCCTGAGACAATTCTAAGTAATAAGGAAAATACCTTAAAGAAAATTATGAACACTGAACAAACCATCATATTCAATGAAATATATATATATACATATATATATATATATATATATATACATATATACATATATATATACACATATATATACATATATATATAATATACATATATATATATGACACACAGGAACGCACAGTCGGAGAAAATAAACTTTGAATAAAGAAGAATCCTATATTTCAGCTATCAACTGTAGCCCTCTTCAGTTGATAGCCGAAATATAGGATTCTTCTTTATTCAAAGTTTATTTTCTCCGACTGTGGGTTCCTGTGTGTCATTTACAAATGTGCTACTACATTTCTGTTTAGAAATATATATATATATATATATATATATATATATATATTTATGTATGTGTGTGTGTGTGTGTGCG
The DNA here is from genome assembly GCF_046742065.1 of Oratosquilla oratoria. Lineage (NCBI taxonomy): Eukaryota > Metazoa > Arthropoda > Malacostraca > Stomatopoda > Squillidae > Oratosquilla > Oratosquilla oratoria. The sequence goes on from NC_134793.1 coordinate 9,041,882, forward strand.
TGTGCGTGTGTGTGTGTGTGTGTGTGTGTGTGTGTGTGTGTGTGTGTGTGTGTAAGTACATGATTCACCATGGTGGTTCACCATGGTCTTGGATCACGTATTGGACTCGTGATCGACAGCTATTTCCTTCCCGGAAGAGAGCTCAGAGCTCATATATTATGACCGATCTATGGGCAATGCTGTGACCTTACACGCGCACACACACCCAACTCCCCGCCCACGAGGGTTGGAGTAACGACCCGCAGCGCTGCGATACTTAAAATTATTTAAGCACTGGGAGGGATTCGAACCCGGACCGCCGTAGTGGCGGCTGGGAACTCTACCAACTGCGCCACGAGTTTTGTGTGTGTGTGTGTGTGTGTGTGTGTGTGTGTGTGTGTGTGTGTGTGTGTGTGTGTGTGTGTGTGTGTGTGTGTGTGTGTGTGTGTGTGTGTGTACGAGAGGTAAAGTTATATGATACTTCCCATGCATCGTGGGCGAGTGCAAGAACATATATCTCGTATCTTGGACGCGAAGACAAATACCTTTTTTACTCAAGCAATACACAAAAGGCGCGTGGGCGGTGTACTTGAGTAAGCATAGGTGATAGTGCAACATCATTCAACGCCGTCCAACATCGTGCATCACCGTGCAACATGACCCTGCTTGCCTCCTACGCACAGTTCTCTGTTTGTTGTTTAAAAGACACATTACCACTGTTTACAGTCCTAACTCTAAAAATTATTTAGATCTTTCAAGAATCAGTTGTAGTTAATACCATACTATTTATAAAGTGCGGAAAAATCTTGGTAGGATAACGAAAAAAAAAAATATAAGAATGATTCTGTAAAACTTACTAAACACGTAAGTCTCTTAAAAGACTTTTCTCCTATCACTAGACTTATTAAGCGTCCAAACTCTTTTTAAACTTCTGAGTAAACCTACATAAACTAATCAAACTCTACAAATTATTTCATGCTCCTAGATCATTTTTTTTTTTTTTGCGTAACTCCGGACAATTTTATTCAGACAACACAGACCTTTTTGGTGCTTTTGTGGTTTAACTGTTACGCGATGAAGTGTAGTCGATAGCATGGGACAGAATTTATCGTCAAGGTTCTTGTGACCCTAAAGAGTACCTTTCGGTCAGTGACAAAATCGAATGCAAATATAAGAAAAATGAACGAATAGATAAACAAAAATTAATAGATGAATAAGTAGACAAATAAAAATATAAATAGTTATATGAATAATTAAATAAATTGATAGATATATAAAATAGATAAATAAGTGGATATATACATATATACCACTACGATCAATAGGTAATGAGAAAATGTCAGGAGAGACACTATTTATTTTCATAAGCTTACAGAACTTTGTCTCCTTCAAAATAATTGCCTCTCGCATCTACACACTTCTCCATGCGTCTCTCCCAATCCTGGCAGACCTCCTCAAAGCCCTTTTTCAGTAGTCCCTTCAGGTAACTTTCCGATACCTCTTTCAGCTCCTCTGTTGACTGGAATCTGGTTCCCTTGAGGCTGTCTTTCATGCGTGGGAATAGGAAGAAGTCGCAAGGGGCTAGGTCAGGGCTGTAGGGTGGGTGTTGTACCACTTTCATTCCCCTGTCGGCCATCCAGGTGGTCACCAGTGTTGTCAGTACAACATTCCACAGGAAACTGCCTCTAGTCGTCGGAGAGGATCTTTGGCACGAACTTGGCACAGACTTTGTGGAGCTTCAGATCTTCGGTCATAACTGTCTCTACTGTGCCAATACTAATACCAATAGCTTCAGATATCATCCTCACAGATATTCGACGGTCTTGCATCACTAACCTTTGCACTTCCTCAATGTTTTCCTCCTTGCGTGCACTTTTCGGTGCTCCAGATCTGGGTTCATCCTCAACCTGTTCATTTCCTTCAGAAAATCTGTTAAACCACCGATAGAAACTTGCTTGGCTCATCTGTTCATCCCCATAGGCCTCCTTTAACATTCCATAAGCTTCTTGTTTGATTTTCTTAAGTTTAACACAAAATTTGATGGCGTAACGTTGCTCCATGTTTCCCTGCATCTTGACAAGTGTTCACAGATCAACTACCGAATCAGAGTGGTTCCACCACGTTCACCGCTGCACTCAGACCTACAAATATAGGTTGCCAGTTAGTCATTTTTATAGAATATATGTATGTGTACTTCACCATGAAGTACTATTTTGATCAAATCATATTTAATGACATTTTCTCATTACTTATATATATATATATATATATATATATATATATATATATATATATATATATATATTTATATATAAATATATATATATATATGTAGGTAGGTAGGTAGGTAGGTAGGTCGGTAGATAAATAAAAATATGATAAGTAAATAAATGAATGAATAGATAAATATATAAACTGATTAATTAACAAAAGAATAAATAAACCAATCATTTAACAAATAGGTAACCTGAT
>NC_134793.1:9054332-9065213 GCF_046742065.1 Oratosquilla oratoria
TGAGTCTACGAGACATTATAAATCTTCCTTTTAGAATACATGGAACATACCACTTAAGTCTCTCGCTATATCCTACGATTTCAGTCGTGTATTCTATCCACCGCTGACCAATTCTATTTAGCTTAGGAAACCTCCCCTATTTCTCAAGAAAAATGTCTTAAACTCAATTCCCCTCGTTTATTCTGGCTCCTGCCGGCATATGATTTAATTAACAAGGGTAAGTCTACGACAGAAAGCTCAAGTGTTTAGGAGCAGTGTAAGAAACTGTTTCCGTTGCTGAGGTTATAAATATGTTTTGTTTGAAATGATCGAAAAGTGTGTGAGCGATATAAACACGAATTAACCAAATTGGTAAACAACTTGTTGATAAAACATCGGTGGTCGGTCTTTTTTTTTTTCCAAAACGAAAAAATAAAATCATCATAGGCTTTTCCAACGGCCAGTGGGGAAGAAAGCCGATATTCACTTTCATTTGTTTTTGAATAAAGGCCTGGGAATATATGTGGGATCACACGCTCCTATACAGCTAGCCCCTGCACAGCATTATTCAAACCTGCATTTTTCTCCCTTCCACGCCACTTATCTCCAAATTTCCCCTCTCTTGAACGACACTCCTTCCTTTCTCTCCCCTTTCCCTCTTTCACTGGTACCTATTTTCATTTGTTTTGAATAAACTGTTAGAATCTATACGCCATCACCCGCATACCCCATTCTCTGCACGGTATTACTAGTATTTGTGGCTTTCTGTCCTCAAACTCCTCTTCAACTTTTTTTCTCTCCCTTTTTACCAAGCACGTTCTTTCTCCTCCATCTCTTTCCTGACCCGTCTCCTCCTCCTCCTCCTCCTCCTCCTCCTCCTCCTCCTCATCATCATCTTCCTCCTCCTCCTCCTCCTCCTCCTCCTCTTAGCATTCTTTCCTCTTGCTTACACCTCTCCCTATTTCTTCCCATCACTCCTTGAACACTGCACTTTCCTCTCCTCATCCTCTCCCGTCCCACTCAGCCTTCACTCCATCCAGGACTCACCTGGGGGTAGCCTTTGTTACTCCCCGAGCAGGCTCTCATCTTTGGTATTCGGCTCGAAGGAATTGTATAGTGTTGCTGAATAGATGTTGGTACAGGCAAGATGGCGCACAGGTACGTGGCTGGGGTGTTGTTGTATGGTAACCTGTGGGTGTGGGGGTAGCATGCTAGCATGACGATTAGGAGTTGCAGTCAGCATTTGGTGGTAAAGCACTGTTGTATGATAGCATATCGGTATGGTGGGTTTATATGGGTATTGGGGTTTGGAGGTTGAAGTAGCCTACAAAAAAATGTGATGATGTGAGTAGTAGTAGTAGTAGTAGTAGTAGTAGTAGTAGTAGTAGTAGTAGTAGTAGTAGTAGTAGTAGTAGTAGTAGTAGTAGTAGTAGTTGTTGTTGTTGTTGTTGTTGTTGTTGTTGTTGTTGTTGTTGTTGTTGTTGTTGTTGTTGTTGTTGTTGTTGTTGTTGTTGTTGTTGTTGTTGTTGTTGTTGTTGTTGTTGTTGTTGTTGTTGTTGTTGTTGTTGTTGTTGTTCTTCTTCTTCTTCTTCTTCTTCTTCTTCTTCTTCTTCTTCTTCTTCTTCTTCTTCTTCTTCTTCTTCTTCTTCTTCTTCTTCTTCTTCTTCTTCTTCTTCTTCTTCTTGCTATGGCTACGTTATTTCAAGCTGCTGTTTCCTGACGTGGTTCTTATGAAAACCATACTCATCTATCCTACTGTGCGACGAACGGTTGTAAACCACTGGATATAATCGTCTAGGCATCATCCACTAACTTCTACCGGACATCCGTCTGCAAACTCTCCCGGAAACTCCTGAGAACCCCTCAGAACCCCAGAATCCCCAGATGGGAAGTTCTGGGTGGTCAGAACCGGGTTATGATATATTGCAGACATTCAAGCCTGTCTCTTCGAGTCCCAGAACTTTGTCAATATATTTTTCGTTGTTGAATGCTTGACATACTTCTCTCCACAATGATTTTCTAATAAAAAGAAATTGCTTTTGTAAACATTTTTGTTATACAACAAAAATTATGTTTACGTAGTCTTCGTACACTGTGGGTTAATCTCGGATGTCTGCAGCCGTATGGAAGTACAGTAGTACATGAAAGGAATGTACTGTATAGTACATGGTACAATGAAAAAACGTGGTCTGCATGTCATGTGCTGCTGCGTTACGTAATGACATAAGTGGTTAGCAGTTACCATAGACTAGGATATGGGTGGGCAATCCTTGGCACGCGTGCCAAACCTGACACCCTAACGACTTTTTTCCGGCATGAGAAACCCAGAGTTCACCTTAAAAATGATCAAGTCTTAAATCTCCAACTTCTTTTGTATGACCGTTGGCAACCGCAATATTGTGCTGGGAGTCGGATTGGGGCCCTTGTAGGTGAAGGTAGGGGCCCCGTACTTATATGTAGGCCTATAATCTTACTACGTTGGCACGTGGCAAGATTGTTCAAAGATTAGGTTGATTTTGGCACTCACACTTAAAAAGGCTGCCCAGTTCTGCCCTAGGAAGTCCTGGGGTTTTTTATTCTGTCTGTGCGCGAGGAAAAATTATATCAAAAGCTTGGTTGATTTTGGCACTCACACTTAAAAAGGTTGCCCACCCCTTCTATATCCTGGGGTAGTAGCTCTACCCTCCCGTGCTTGGTGGTACTTTTCCTTTCATTCTGCTTGCCGGCAAGCTATTCTATTCATCTTCTCGCGCCTTCGCCAAGGACAAGAGTACCACTATTATGAGAGATCGAGTGTACGTTCTTAAATTGAACGTACGATATACGTTCACTTCGACCACGCCTATGGGTATCCTTGTGTACGGAGAAGTAGTAAAGTAGACTAATTTTTTCCTGAAACTTAGTCTAAGGTATACATTACGGCCAAAGAAAATTCTATTACGTCTTGCAAAAAGTATACGGTGAAAGATAATCATGTAATTAAGGTGATTTGCATGTATCATATAGGCTTACGTCTACGCCGAAGAAACCCACACACCTCCTCTTGTTCCCCCTCCTAGCCCTCCTTCATTCTACTCTTCTTGAAATTTCTTCTTTACTGTATTTATGATTCCTAGATTTTCAACGTCATAGTGTCCACAGAGGAGGGAAGCATTGGTTAATTATCAACGACTGGATACAAACTTTCTCACACTAATCCTCCCCCTCCTTCTCCATTCCTTCTTCTCCTCTTCCTCCTCCTCCTCCTCCTGCATCCATTCTTCTCCTCTTCCCCCTTCCTCCTCCTCCTTCTCTATTCTTTCTTCTCCTCCTCCTCCCCTTCGTTCTCTCTCTCCAGCCCTTCTTCTGTTCCTCTTCTCCTTTTCCATCCCTTGTTCTCCTCTTCCTCCCCTCCTCTTCCTTCTCCATTCTTTCTTCTCCTCCTCCTCCCCTCCTTCTCCCTCCCCAGCCCTTCTTCTGTTCCTCTTCTCCTTTTCCATCCCTTGTTCCTCTTCCTCCCCTCCCTCCTCTCCTCCTCCTCCCCTCCTTCTCCCTCCCCAGCCCTTCCTCTGTTCCTCTTCTCCTTTTCCATCCCTTGTTCTCCTCTTCCTCCCCTCCCTCCTCTCCTTCTCCGTCCTTTCTTCTCCTATTCCTCCCCACCCTTCTCCTCCTTTTCTTACATCTTGCTCATATCAAGTGTCTCTCTCCTCGAACACTGCACCGTTTATGTTTTCAAACTTCCTATCTTTTCCCAAGCTTCCTGCAGCCTCATAGCTGTCATTTTTAATCCCGTCTTCCGTTTCTTTCCCTCCTTTGACACCGTCGTTCCAGTGGCGCACTTCAGAGTCCTTGTTATGACTAATACCACACGATTTCACTCGGGTGAGGTCGGGAGACTTTGTCAGTGGGCCTTGGGTTTGCCTCTCCTCGTCAGTCCACTCGATATTATACCTCACTTTACAGTTTGCCTTGAGTGACCCCCATCCTACTTGTGTCTCTCCCTTCCCTTGGACTTATTTTGTCCCTTTTACTCATTTCATCATTTCTGTTTATCTTCATCTGCTCTTGTCCCTCTCCTTTTCTTTTCCTATTTTCAGTTTCCCGTTTTCTTTTTTTTATAATTATTTTTCCCTCTGGGTTATTCCATTCAACTCCTTCTTCCCATTTTCTTTACCTTTTCACTCGTTGCCTTATATTTTCGTCTCCTCTATTTTTCTATCCAGCCTCCCTCAATCTCCATCATCACACTTTTTCTCTTTATAATCCTCATCTTCCAACCTGCCCCACCATTTTATCTTTTTTCCTCTCCCTTAATGGTTCCATACATTCTATCTTTTTCCATTCCATTTCTATTTCTCTTTTCCTTCGTTTTGTATTTTGTAATCTTATTCTTTCCTTCTGTCCCTTCCTTTTCTTTCCGCTCATAGTTCCGTTTTCTTTATATTTCTGCGGTCCATTTTCTTTTTACTTTTCCTTTCTCATATCTCTCTCTCTTTCTTTCTCTATCTATCTCTCTCTCTGTCTCTCTCTCTCTCCCTCTTTTCCTTTTCATCTTCCCACTTCTTCAACTCTACAGTTATTTTAACGTCTCCTTTTTTTCCTCTACATTTGCTCCGTTTTTATTCATCTCACCTCTTTTCTTTTCCAGACGCAACAATCGCTTTCTTTTTCTTTTTTCATTCTTATTATTTTTCTTCTCCACTTGTTACTTTACTTCACTTTCGTTTCTTCGCTAACTATCGCTTTCTTATTTTCCTTCCACTCTTTCCTCCTCTTTTTTATCTCACGTCCTTTTATCTTCTTGTCCTTATTAACGTCTTCTACTTCTTCCCTTCTGTTTTCGTTCCCTATTCTTGTCGCCCTTCTCTCTTCGCCACAGACTCAGTCACAGTTCGCCTTTCCCCGGCGTCCTTTTTACGATCTTTTCATTATAGTTCCCCCACCCCCTTTCCGCCCTTCTATTACCCGCTTCATTCACCACTTTTGCCACATACTGCTGCCTCCTCTAATATTCCTTTCTCGTGCTTGTTGACGTTGACGCCCTTTCCCGTTCTCTCTTCTTTCCTCACTGTCTGATGCCCCTTCACCCTCCACCCTTTCAGGTAAAGCTGGCTTCACTTATAAGTACTACAGAGGATGATATCTTCTAAAAAGGTGTGTGAGGCGTATATTGTCTTGGTTATAAAAAAAATCATGACCTAATACACTTATTTGTATCATATAGCTTTAGGCTGAATAGACATTTCTGCTATGAATGTGCACGAGACCGCGCAGTAGTCCAATGGATATTGTGACGAATTTATGAACAGGTAGTCGCGAGGTCGATTCCTGATACCCGCTGCGTGTTTCTTGCATTGCTTCCCGACAGCCCTGGCCAGACGGGGAGGTGACCCACACACCGGCCTTAAATAAATAAATAAATGAATAAATAAATAAAATAAAATAAAATAAAATAAAATAAAATAAAATAAAATAAGAAAAAATAAAATAAAATGAAATAAATAAATAAACGGCTTGCCGCAACTGACAGGGCGTTGCCCTACCAGGGGTTTCTCACTTCCCACTTTGTGGGAGTGGAATGGTGAGTTTATGCACACGAAACGTCAGTTTCCAGACCACATCGTTCCAGAGAGACTGTGTCTGCACCGAATAGTGGTCACAGGACTGGAGCCCCGGTCAGGCCTCGTCACGACGGCTTTTCAATGTCAACGTGTTTCGGGGCGGGAATTGAACCCCAGGGGTCTATCCAGGGTTTGTCGAGCAACATTGTTTTTGTCATTCCTGTCCCCGGGTCGGTACTCAACAACAACAACAAGATAAATAACAACAACATCAACAAGAACAAAACACTGGGAAAAAACAACTGCCTCTCCTCTAGTCCCTCCTGCTCTTTATTTACTTTCTCCTCCTCCTCGATTTTTGTTCCTCCTCCTCCTCCTTCCGCTCCTCCTCCTCCTCCTCCTTCTGTTTCCTTTACCGTTGAGGCTCTTGATCCTCTCTTATCCCATTCCATCCCATCATCCTTCCTCCTCCTCCTCCTCCTCCTCCCGATCCACCCGCCTTCCTCTCTCTCTCTCATTCTCTCTCTCTCTCTCTTTCTCTCTCTATCAGGTTTCTAAAACTGTCGCATTCTTTCTTGCCTCCGGCTCGACTATCGTCGCTTCACAGCTCTCTCACTCAAACTCCACTGCCTCTCCCACTCCCTCACTCCCCACTCTCACTGTCTGCCTCCATTCTTGTCAACATGTCTATCTATCTGTCCGTCTTTTTATTTATCTACTTGTCTATCTACCCATCTATCTACCTATTTATCTGTCTCTGTCTCTCTCACTCTCTCGTTCTCACTCACTATCCTCTTCCTCATCTTTTTTTATGTTTTCTTCTTCTTCTTTTTTCTTGTTCTTCTCCTTCTTCTTTCTTCTTTTCTCTCTTCTTCCTTCCTTTGCAAAATTCTTTTCCCAGATTTCTTTATTTTCTTTATTTCCATCTCTCCACTATTCCTTTCTTTTCTCCGTTTATTTTTTCCTCTGGATTCCTTTTTCCACACTTTCCTACTTGTGTACCTGTTCTACTCTTCACAGCTTCCCCCTTTGTTCTCTTAGGAACTCTCTTCAGCCTCTCTTTTCCAGCGAAGCTTATATTTTGCTTTCGCGTATATTCTAAAAACAGGTTGATTATTCTAAAAAAATAAGATGTATTTATACAGAAACCGAGAAAGGAGTACGACAAAGGAGTACGACAAGATGGTACAACTTTATCTCATCTATTTCCAGCTTGCCTGGAAGGTATTATCAGAAGAGCTGAGTTAGGGATTAAAAAGTCTGAACATCGACGGTCTGAATATTTTGGCCACATGAGACTTGTGGATGACATTAGTCTCGTTTGAGAAACAGCAGAAGACTTGCAAGATATTCTGAGTGATCTGAACAAGTCTAAGACCAAGACTGAGGGTAAATAAAAGTAAAAAGGATGTAAAATTCACTCCAAATTGCAAAAGTAAAGCATGACACGCCGAGTGATCCGGGCAAGGAACGTCTCAAAGTAGGAGGGTAAAAATAGAATTATAGTCAACTCAAAATTTCAAAGTAATGCAATTACAATCGCATATGAAAATGTAAGGTAAATATCGGTACATCATGAAAGGCTCCCTCTGCGTCTGAAACGCAAATCTCACAATCAGTGTATAATCCCAGCGGATATCAGACTTCAAAACTGACGAAGACGAAAAAGGCAAGGTTGAGTGCACCAAGACGACTGGAGAGAACAATGTTGAAAATGACACTGAAAGACAGGAGGACAAAATAGATGAAAGAGAGGATTGCAGTGAAAAATAAAGCAATATTGTGGGGGAGATAAAAGAACGAAAGAGAACTGAGAAGGGAAGACAGCCGTAAAGTGTAATGGGAGACTTGGTTTCGTTGCTTAAGAGAACTACAGATCGTCCAAAGGACATGAATCAAACTCAGAAGATTAAGCTGAACTTTAGTTGTGCTTGACGTTTCGTACACTAAGTACATTTTCAAAAGCAATGGCAAGAGGTAAGGGAATAGGGTCTTATATACAAAAAATGTGGGAGCATCTAACAAAAGAACAACGAATAGGAGAAAATCACGAGGTAGAAAGAGGTTAGCCAATCAGGAGCGTCAAGGTCGTGGATGCGATGGCCAATCAGATGCGTCGGACACAGGAGCTGAGGGTAGTGACGTCATCAGTCCTTGGGGGTTCCTGGAAGAGTAGATTTCCGCCCAGACGAAATGACCATGAATTCTTGTGCCTGTAGGTTCATAGAAGGGTTCTCTCCCGAATTAGAAGAGCTTCAAGGATCTGTAGTCTTCTTGTGTCTTGTGCTTGTCCTAAGATTATAGTGTTTTCAATTATGGTCCTAGTAAGTGTGGTGCTGTTGCAAGATTGAGTGTGTGTCTTATGTGTACCTTTCTGTAAATGTAGGCTGATTCTTCTAGTGAGCTTAGCAGTATCCTATGTATAAAGACGGGACTCACAGTTCCCTTAATTACAAATAAATTCATACAAAAGATGACTGCGCTGGAGCAGAGAAGGTTTGCTGGCGGGATTGTTCTTTAGAAGGTTCGAAGTCCTCATGTTCTTGAAATACATGATAAAATCTACGCGGTCAAGAGGGTTGACTAGCTTTACATGACATTTAATTTGTTTCATGATTTTCTCTTCGACTTTATAATCTAAAGCCACGTGGGATTTGTAATGTAATTTAATTTTGTCTCCTTCCAATTTGGACCTGTCTGAGGTTTGGTCGTACCATTTGTTGATGACTGTCTTAATAAGCTTCGGAATTTCGTGGTTGGAATATGCATTGTTGACCAGAACCTGTGTGGTTCTTTCAATTCCTTGATTAGTGTTTTTCCAGCTGCTGCAGTGCATAAAAGACCTTCTGATGTAGGCGTCAATGGTGAAATCTTTAAAACCTTGGGGGCACTCACTTTCCTCATTTAAGCATAGACCGGGGTTGGTGGATTTAGTGCACACGGAAATAGCAAAAGCTGTATGGATCTGCTCCACAAGTACATCAAGGAAAGGAAGTTTACCATCGACACTAGACTCAACAGCGTCATTAAGTCCGGATACTTCTTGTAGTCCTAAGGGAGGCGAGGTCTGCTTCCTTGGTAACTTTCACGAAGATGTCATCTATGTATCTGGCGTAAATTGGTGGTTTGTTGATGGCACAGAAAACCTCTCTTTCCACCATTCCCATAAAGTAGTCAGCGAAAAGGACTCCGAGAGGGGAACCCATTGCTACTCCATCTATCTGCTGGAACTTTCTTCCATGGGGTAGAGGAAAGGAGTCTCGTGCATTTCCAATAAGCTCTTAAGGGCCATTTTAGGGATGTCTAGCTTGAAGGGCCTTTATGATTGGTATATCTTGTTGAGAATGAAATGAATAGTTCTGTCAACATCGATGTACGTAAAGAGACTCTCTACGTCCATCCAAGTGATCACGTTGGAATTGTGGATGAGATGGAGGAAATCCGGGGCAGAGGACAAGTTGTAATTTCTTGGGACGAAATGTATAAGTTACTCATTTAATTTCTTGGCGATCTTGTTTGTAGGAGTGGGAATCTGGCTAATTATAGGTCTGAGTGAGTCGTTAATCTTCTGGGTTTTTACATTCCCAAAACAATATTCAGAGCCAAAATCACCTACCAGTTTAGGAAACTTGAACTCACCTGCTTTAACGTTTATTGTCTCGATAATCTAGTTGGCTCTTCTCTTGATCTCTTCCATAGGGTTCCTTAATACCTCAATTAATTTGGTGTAGCCATTTAGGATGGTATCAATTTTCTCGAGGTACTCGGCAGTGGGCAACGACACGTGGTAATCAGCCTTGTCTGCTCTACGGATGGTGTGTGTGTGTGTGTGTGTGTGTGTGTGTGTGTGTGTGTGTGTGTGTGTGTGTGTGTGTGTGTGTGTGTGTGTGTGTGTGTGTGTGTGTGTGTGTACACATGCAGTTGAACAATGGGACTAACGCCAGTCTTTTGAGTGGTGGAGCCTCCCCAAAAGTGAGCGATATTGTTTGGCGTCAGAATAAACGGAATACACAGATACGTCCCACGGAAGGGTCTAGACTCTATCCTATGGATCACAAGTTTTAATATTGAATCTTTCATATCCCTCCACCCACTCTCTCCAGCGCTCAACTCGCCTCGCCTTCATCTTGTAACCAAGAGGAAGGGCGGCTTGGGTTGGACATATGTCTACTAAAAGGTTAAAATAACCAGTCTTGTTTTCAGAGTGTACATAGTAACTTCATTTTCTCATCCCGATCAGATACACCTTCTATGCCCGAGGCATTACCTCCTTAGTCTCACCCACACCCTTATCTTCCTCTTCCTCCTCCTCCTCCTCCTCCTCTTCCTCCTCCTCCCCTCTGAATAAACACACTGAAATTCTTTTCCTTTTCTCTGCCTTGTCCCCTGACGTTCACTCCGAACACTCGTCGCCAGACTCCACCTGTGCAAGGACACAAAATACATGACTACAAATCTTCGAACACAGACCGACACAATGCATTAGATTGGTCTAGGCTCTAAATGTCTGCGTGGGTTCCTGTGTGAAATTAATGTACGTGATGAGAGTGTATCATAATTATTATTGTGTATTCTGAGGTTATATTTCCAATAGTTGGAGACGGTTAAATTTTAAAGACGACATAGATATAGACTACGAGTGAGAGGAGTCAAGAAGGAGTTTGAATAGAACAGATGTCGGTAGAAATATGGTTCACACACTACCTACGTATTCGTTGTTTTACAAAAAACTAAAATGATATTGTGTTTACTTTGACTAGGTGCAGATTCATTACTGAACAAAATTTCCTAAATAGTTAGACGGAAAATATTGGAAAGTATAAAAGAATGTAGTTTAAGGAAATTAAAGAACTACAGAACAACTGTTTGGTAACGGTTGTAAAGAAAATCATTGCCAAATTAAAAAAAATAAAGTATTGATGAATTACTGTTTCATTTGATCAAATTTTCAACCTTTTCTCTACAGCAATGTGTTTATGTATTTTCTTTTCTTTATCAAATCAAGTCTCACTATGAATATTTCACAACCATCACTTTATTGAAAAGGTAAGGCTTTTACAGTGATAAAAATAATTTCTTAATTTTTCAGGAGGTATACTTAAGATTACAGCAAGTGAAATGGTGTAATATTATATTGTACTTTCTTTATATGAATTTTTAATCTATCATATTACCTTTGCAGTTGAAACATCATAATGAAATGAAAAAGGAAGATTATCATCTTAATACAAAAACTGCAGTCATCACGATGATTAATCTGCAGTTTCAAATTGAAAAATGACGTATAATTACGGTTTCCCGATTTGAACATGGGATTATTACATTCAGGACATTTGCTCAGCTTAACTGTTCAGAATAGAAT
>NC_134793.1:9068213-9088213 GCF_046742065.1 Oratosquilla oratoria
TTTGCCATACATTAAAAAAAAAAAAATTATCATTAGCTTATCATTTCTAATGGTGTTATGGATAATATGGCGCAAATCAGTACCTGTCCCCGGAACACCAGGGAAAAAAGAAAACTCCGGTCATCATGTCAACCAGAGAAACTCTGACCTACAGGAAGTCGTGAGCGTGGGCGAACAGTAATTTCCTCTATCGCCGTGCAACTTTGCAATTCCGTCCCGTTGCAAGGCGTTGCATGCATTGAGCTCAACACAGGTCCGGACCCCCAAGTCCATGCAGTTCTTCGCATATTCTTGTGTTAAGGGCAAGGCCTCGCCTGGGATGCAAACACACGAACAGTCGCCTCCACTTCTGCTGTAACACGTGGTGTCTTCTTCTTCGTCCTTTTGGAAGCCGTGGGAGGATACAGATCTCTTTGTCACAAATTTACGATGTGACGAGTCTATTACGACCTCGTAAAGCTTATCCATATAGCAAATTTTAAGAACCACTTTTCCTCCGGTTGCATGGAAAACACACAAACACACACACACACACACACACACACACACACACACACACACACACACACACACACACACACACACACACACACACACACAACTTAGTGGGTGTATGGACTTGAAGTCTCTTATTTCGAACTGTGTGCCAGTCATTTCCATGTGCTATTCTATGTGGTGGATTTTTGTATCTATGTGTAGAATACCTACAGTAGTTATTGTGATCCATCTGGTTGTCTCTTCTTGGGGTTTTATCTTAAATCGTCTGTAGGTTTTTTCTTTACTGTTGGGTAACAAACTATGAGCGCGTAGCTTACGGGGTTATCACACTGGGCTATTTTTCCTCCCACATCCTCCCTCCACCCTCCATTTGAATAACTGGAATATGATTTCGATCACAGAAATCTAGTCTTCTCCGAGAACATTTCAACAGCACTCATATAAGTTTACGACCATATACGACGGAAAGATGATTTGACATTTGGAGAATTAAAAATAAAAATATTGTGACGGAAGTCGTTTTTACTCCAACGAACGCTCAACTGTCGGTGCTGGTGAGGCCCGTGTAAGCCCAATGTGATAACCCATTTAATTGTTGTTCATAGGAGCTGTAGTGTTTTGTGGCCTAACACGTGTTATGTGTTTGGTGCCGTAGCTTAAACCCAGTCTCTACACACAGCACATCACATCACCATTTCTCTTAGAGTCAACGACCCTTCCAAGCATTTCCTGGACACACTCTTCGCTTTATCTCAAAGGCCTTCCGACAGTTTGGGTCATTCTCAACATTCCCTCCTCCTCCTCCCCTCCTTCTCCTCCTCCTCCTCCTCCTCCTCCTCCTCCTCCTCCTCCTATTCCTACTCCTACTCCTCCTACTCTTACAAATCCCCGACTAGAATTATTTTCCTCTAAATATATCAATGGAAACAAACAGGCAAATGATAATAGTAATAATGACATTGATGATAGATTAGGTACCGAAACAGCCATGGAAGGACCGATAGGTCTGTTACTCTTCGTTTGTCTATGTAACTCCATGTAGTTCCTCCTCCTCATACTTCCCCACCACCTCCTCCTGTGATATCCCTAATGGGTATTTCCGGGTTGCTGCGACTGTAGTGCTCAACCACATCACGACAACAAGAAAAATATGAAAATCTCTACCATTTCCTGGTCATTCAAAACTGTGTCGAACGCATTACCTTCGAACGTTCTGCCAGGGTCGTTTGTAAGAAACAGATCCAGTGTAGGAATGAGGCCAAACACAAAGTATGGGATCCAGTGTATTTAACGTTTCGCCCAGCAGGACTTCTTCAGAAATTACACAGATCCAGTATGTTTTTCTTTCAGGATGGCTTATTCAAATATGTTCTAAAGTAAAGTCATCAACTTTTAATATCCTGTAATGCGTTCTAGTCCCATTATCATGTCTATCAAGTGAAAAGGAGACATCGGCCATTTTAGAAAATAAATTCACCCACCATCTACATCAGGTAGTTTTCCGTCTTCTCTTGTGGAAATTATCTTACCCTCGTGACAATATCCTCAGCGTCCTCAAACCTTGTATCTGAGGGTCTATACAAATTTATGATGATATGTTTGTGTTGTTCTGACATCAATATTTGTTGATCAATCACACCACTTGAATAAAGGGGTTATCACACTGGGTTATTTTTCCTCCGACTGTTGGTGGAGATTTGCAGCTCACAGCTTTCGCGAAGGAATCGGATATTCTGAAGGAAAATAATTCCCCTCCAGCATATCAAACGACATTCTATGTAAATTGATGAGAAAACAAAATAGTTTGCCAGAGTGTTTTGACGGCGGAAAATGTTCTGGGGGTAGGCGGTACCATAGGTTGGTAACGCCTTAAGAGAGTTGTGTTTTGTAGATACAACCGTATGCTATATCAATGTATGTTACAACACCTCCGTGGCTTCTTGAAGACCCGTCAGTATGATAGTGACTTAACTTTCCATGCAAAATTCTTTATCTTAAACACTGGAGCTAAAATGGCTTTTATTTAGAAATATGTATTTAAGTTTTTCATCCATACAGAACTCACTAAAAAGTGAAATTCGGTTCTTTTCTCCCATTTTACTAGCCCATGGATATTGTACAACCACGTGCTTTGTACGATATTAACAAAAAAAAATTTGTCTGATTTAGACTTAGCAACAGATCTGTCAGAAGTTTACATAAGAACATAAGAATGAAGGAGACTGCAAGAGACCATAAGGCCTACACTAGGCAGCTCCATATCCATGACCACCTATCATCTCTATACATAAAGTTATCAAACCTTCTCTTAAAACAATAAATAGTTTCAGAACTCATTAAATGGTTAGTAAGTCTATTCCATTCGTTAACCAATCTATTGATAAACCAGTTCTTGCCTATTTCCTTCTTTAATCTAAGTTTCTTTCGTAAATTCGTCTCTATCTCTTTCTCCTATTCTTTTTCATTTCCTCTTGATAATCAGCAGTTTATTGGTGAAGTCCAATTATTTCTTTCATTCTTTTAAGTCCCCTAAATAAGGAAGGTTTTTGGCCACAATCCTTTGTAGGTATACAGGGTGATCCAAAAATCACCCCACCCAAACATTAATATTTTTAGGCCACTCTGTATCATTCGCGTTAATCTGACATGTGGCTTGCTTCATCTGATGAGTTCCCCCATTTCTTTCAGAGCTGGGCGCGTTCCTCTATGCGTTCCTAGATGGTTTCCGCTTTAGTTTGGCCGCGGTTAGCGTTCCCAAACTAATAAAGCTTAAGAGACAGGTTCATACCGATATAAAAGTCCGGTAGACCACATACTATACAAAAGGAAAATTTCGTAGGCCACATCCAAAAGGTAGGCCACACAATATACCGGCAACTATATTGCTTTAATAGTTTGGGAGCGCTAACCACGCCCAAACTAAAGCGGAACGCATCGAGGAACGCGCCCAGCTCTACTTTCAAATGACTACCACATTGTTTGGTTTCTATGAGCTTTGAATTCAAATCCATCTTGCCTATTCCAACGTAAATGCTAGAGATTTATATTTCCTTTTATTACATTTACCTGTCTTGTTGAATGTGTTGGGGTGAAGTGTTTACATTTTTATCCGTATTGCAACCATTTCTAGAAAAAAAAATCAAAATTTTCAAAAAACGAACACAAGGCTTAGCTCGTGAATATTGGCAGCCATGGCCATTTTGTCCATACCTGCATAAATATGCTTTCTAGTGCCTAAATACTCGTCTATTTAAATAATTCAAGCCAAGTTTGATGATATTAGGCCAACTTGGATTGCTGTAAGACAGACTGGATCTATGATCATTTTGAGATATTTCTATTTTTGTCGTAATACCCATAAGTCCTGTTCACACTAGCGGTTTGAACCGCGCGGAAACCGTGGCAGTACTGCATAGTCAAGGAAAAACAACGCGGTTGTGTTTGAACTCCTCCAATGGCTTACTTTGTTATTGTACCGCCGCGGTTAAAAACCGCTTGTTGAACAGAGCTTTAAGGATGAAACGCACGAGAGGCTGTTTAGCCGCTCAACCGCTGCGGCTGTTTAGCCGTTTTTATAGAACACACTACTTTTAATGGAATTGCGCGCATTAGCGGTTAAGTAACTAATGCGCGCAATTCCATTAAAAGTAGTGTGTTCTATAAAAACGGCTAAACAGCCGCAGCGGTTGAGCGGCTAAACAGCCTCTCGTGCGTCCGTAGCCGGCATTGTCCCCCGTAGAATGACTAACGATGGTATTCTTAAAAAAATCTTTCCTTTATATAAATCTTATGTAAATCCTTGGAAGGGAAAGATTTATATAAGGAAAGAATTTTTTAAAGAAAACCACTGTAAGATTCTTACGGTCGTATTCTTAAAAAAATAAGAATACCACCGTAAGATTCTTACGGTCGTATTCTTAAAAAAAAATCTTTCCTTACATAAATCTTTCCCTTCCAAGGATTCATATAATATTTATATAAGGAAAGTTTTTTTCTAAGAATGGTGCCGTAAGTTCTTTTATTTTCAGAGGAATATAAAGGAAGACAAACGGCAACAGACCTATTGGTCTTTATGGGGCTGCTTGCGAATTGTAAACAGTGGAAGCCAAAGACTATATAGCAATGAAGAATCACAATTTTCATTTAAGTGTATTAGCTCACGATGCTGAAAAACAAGTTAGATTGGGGCTAGATTCCATATACCTATCTAGGACTTTCTAACCGTCAATTGTATTTGAACTTACGACATTAGCAGGTACTTTATTCCAAAACTATTAGAATGCTGTTAAAGAAAAAATAATAGATTCGTTTGTGTTTAATCTCTTATAGACTACTTAGTAACCATTATTTCTTTTGACATTACTATGGTCTACAATATAATAGTTATGTATGTTCATATTAACGAAGCCATGGAACATTTTAAAGACTTAATTTAAATCAAATCGCATTCTACGTTCAGATAAGATAAGCAAATCTCACCTGGACCAGGACTGGGCAAACTTCCCAGTGCAAGGACCACATTAAAAAATTCACAATTCTAAAAGGCCGCATAGTATATTGAATAAATAAATATATAAAAGTTAAAATAAAAAAAATGGAGAAAAAAATATTCTAAAATAAAAGCTTTACATGAAACACATTTACTTGAAAATTATATGTATGTATATGTATGTGTATATATATATATATATATATATGTATATATATATATATATATATATATATATATATATATATATATATATATTATATATATATATATATATATATATATATATGTATGGATGAATGGATGTATCTATATACATGTATGTATGCATATTTCCAGACTTGATTCTGATGGTTTCCTCTATTTGAGATGCGCTCCGCCTGCGTTCACCATGACGCCCCAGCGGGCGCCGACCACCCTGCCATTTGGACGCGACGAGGGCCGCCTCGGCGCCGGCACCTGGACGGGATCTTCCTCATCTGGGGAACCTCCAGGCGACACATTGCACACACAGCTGCAGAAGATCTGGACCTCTTCGGAAGGATTTCTCCCCCAGGAAGACGCCAGAAGGGTCGGACCCAAGGCGTGGGCAGGAAGAGGGGCACTCCGGCTGGCTGCACTTTGGGCGCGCATCCGCCCTCAGCAAATACACCTCCCTCCGTCAGGACTGACCCCATCTACGAGTGTCCGACCGACCCTGGAAGGTCCCACGGGGACGGACTCGGCTGTCGGCCAAGAAGAACAAGACGACGTTGGCTTGACTGAGTTCCGTGAGAGGCGTCGCGTGCACATTTCCCCGGAGAGCCGAGGAGGTGGTATCACTGGATGGCCAACACAAGACGTCCCCAGGAAAAACCAAGGAAGAGATGGGACCAAAACGTTGACGAAACCCTCAGAAAGCGGAGAACATCGCTCGACAACGTCCGTGCTCGGGAGACGTTCCTTGACCGAGAGAACTGGAGAAGAAGAAGAAGCTCGTCGACCTCCTCTTCGCCCCGCCCTCAGAGAGTGACGGACTCGACGACGCGTCCGGAGGAATTACCTGACGCAGGAGATCGGGGACGCAGCCCGAGTGACTGACTCAAGAGAGCGACCCTGGCTGGCGGTGCCAGGGCATGCGTTGGGGCACCGTCCTCACAGAGTCAAAGTGTGTGTGTGTGTGTGTGTGTGTGTGTGTGTGTGTGTGTGTGTGTGTGTGTGTGTGTGTGTGTGTGTGTGGTTCACCATAGTCTTTGGATCACGTGTTGGACTCGTGATCGACAATTATTTCCCTCCCGGAAAAGAGCTCACAGCTCATATATGACTGATCTATGGGTGATGCTGTGACCTTACTCGCACACACACACCCAAAACCCCACCCACAAGAGTTGGAGTAACGACTCGCAGCGCAGCAATACTGAAATTATATCAGCCCTGGGTGGGATTCGAACCCGCACCGCTGTAGTGGCGGCCGGAAAATCTAACCACTGTGCCATCGAGTCGTGTGTGCGTGTGTGTGTGTGTGTGTTGTTTACTTACCTAATGTAAAGGAAAAGCTACACTCGTGGTGTTTTTTTCTGTGTCTATCACTGAAACATTATTATGTCGTGTTGTAATTACGACTAAGTAAAATCACGCTGCGTTAGCCAGAATAAAATATGTAGAGCGCAACGGATCATGATTTCCATGAAACAAAAAAAAAAGAAGGTAGGAAACTACAAGAGACCATTAGGCCTACACTGGGTAGTTCCATATCCATGACTACCTATCATTCTCATCCATGGAGTTATCTAACCTTCTTTTAAAACAACTGACAGTTTCGACGCTCAATACATGGTTACTAAGTCTGTTCTATTCGTTAACCACTCTATTGGTAAAACAGTTGTTGCTTATTTCCTTTATTCAAGTTCATTAGTACGAGTCCTGCCATGTTGTCTCAATATGATGACCTTGCCTTCATCACCCTTGTTAAAGCTCTTAACCCATTTGAATACCTCTATTAGATGACCCCGAACTCTACGTCTTTCCGGAGAGTGCAAGTTAAGGTGCCTAAGGCTGTTTCCGTAAGGTAAATTTCTGAGCCCATGTACCATCTACTGATTTTATTATATTTATTAATCTGTTTATTTATTTTTGTCTTCCCCTTCTCCCACCCGTGGTTTGGTATCAGGTACGCACAGGCTCTAAACTGAGTGCAAAGCGTTTCAAAGATCCATACAAAGAGTTTTCTTCAACAAAGCGACAATTCCGAAATCAATGTAGACCAAAAGGTCTACTGTTGTATACCTTAACATTGCAATTCATTGATAAATAGATTAATGAAAAATAAAGAAAAATATATATATATATAAATGAATAGATGAATAAATAAACAAATAAGTAGATAAATAGATAAATTTATAGACAAATAGATAAATTATTAAAAAAATAAGTAGATAAGAATAGAATAGATAAATAGATAAATATATGAATAAACAAATTAATAGATACATAAATAAACAAATAAGTTAGTAAACGAATAATTAAGATCATGAAAAAAATGACTCCAGGAGTCTCTTAGTTACGATCCAGTCCTGGCACTAAGTCAACTAGTTGTGGTAGGAACCAGACACGAACCTGCTTAGCGAATTGTGTGTGTGTGTGTGTGTGCGTGTGTGTGTGTGTGTGTGTGTGTGTGCGTGTGTGTGTGTGTGTAAAAGTGTAATGATAATAATAATGATAATAATAATAATAGTAATAGTAATTTAATAATAATAATAATAATAATAATAATGACAATAATGATAATAATAGTAATGATATTAATAGTAATAATAATAATAATGATAATAATGATAATAATAATAACAATAATGATAATCATAATAATAACAATCGGTTTATTGAGTTAACAATGATACAGAGATACATTGACAATAAACAATTTGTGTAAAGTTTAGAACTAGTCTAATTTCAGTATACATTGTGCAGGGAGGCGTTTGCGGTAATAGGGGTAATTAAATTCAAGATTATCTCTAAAGTAATCTGTTATACTAAAATAGGAGCGGACTTCCCGTCAGAGGGACCGCGCTACACAAACTAGCCGGGCCCACGTCACCGGAAGTCCTAACGTGTTATGGTTTGCTTCAAGCCAGTGGCGTTCCTTATCATATAGATATGTACAGAGCTGGGCGCGTTCCTATGTGCGTTCATTGGTGCGTTCCTATGTGCGTTCATTTCGAACAGCTCTCTTTCTCTCTCTCTCTCTCTCTCTCTCTCTCTCTCTCTCTCTCTCTCTCTCTCTCTTTCATGTCTGTTTGTTGTAACTTACAATGATAATGAATATATATACGTAATGGATACACGGAAAGAGGAGTAGAGAGTAAAAAGAGGGAGAAGGATGAAGAGAAGGAGTAGAAGGAGTAAGAAGAGGAGAAGGAGGAAGAAGAGAGCGTCCATATACGTAATGTGAAGGGAATGGAATGCAAAGAATGAGATGGAATCTCTCTTAATCGGTCAACCAGCCACCTCCGACGACATTTAGGGCGAGACCAAGGGGTAGTGGACAGGGAGGGAGCAGAAAGGGAAGTAACGGAAGAATCAAGATCTGGAGGAAACACAAAAGAGTGAGAGAAAGAACAATTGCAGGAAGAGGAAAAGGAAGAGAATGGAGACCGGCAGGAAGAGTGAGAGGAGGAACAATTGGAGGAAGAGGAAAAGGAAGAGGATGGAGACTAGCAAGAAGAGTTAGAGAAGAAACAATTACATGGAGTTACGTGGACAAACGAACAACAACAAACTTACTGGTCCCAACGACGGCTGTTTCGTTACTTTATCTAAATCTATGTAGAAGTAAAGTAATACTGGATGGGGACTTGTACTTAAAAAGAGGAAAAGGAAGAGGATGAGGACAAGCAAAAGGAGAAGAAAAAGGGAATATGAAGAGGTAAAAGGCTATAAGAATATGGGCTGAGATGAAACTTGGATGGTAGATGTGGTGTTTATGTGAGTATATACGATCCTGGTAGTAAGAAAAGTGAAGAGGAAATGGGGGATTTTTTTTATCGATTCAGACGAGTGTTTACAGGAGTTTTGGGAGAGATGTAAATGTAATGGTGTTAAGGTATATCAACGTTAGAGTAGGAGATGAGCCAATGGATAGAGTAGTAGGGATATTTGGGGTGTCAGGTAGAAACAAACCCTCATCTGCTTACAAGCATTCAACTTACGAACTTTCCGATATATAAACGAAGCCCCAAACCTACTTTACCAGTTTCAAAGGTAAGGAATCCAACAATAACGTATAAATATCACAAGAAGACATGTATTGACTTTATATCATGCTAACTTATGCATGTAGATTTGAGTTCCTTTAAAATTATGCTGAATAACGATTTACAAACATTTCGAGTTACGAACGGCCGCTCCAAACGTAACTCGTTCGAAGTTGAGGAGTATTTGTATAGTGGAGAGATGTCAGACATATGTTTGGAAAAGTTTATGATAGCAAAGAGTGTTCAAGAAAAGAGACAAGTATAAGTATACATGGAAAAGGCTGGTGGAGAGGGGGATGGTTGAAAGGGGATTAATGAACTGTGTAGTGGCACCCAAAGGGAGAACTAGAAGAGTTCAGTATGTCACTGTTTTCAGGGAGAGAGTAGGGGATTGTAAAATAATTATATGTTAGAAAGTAATTTGTAGGTGAAGGAAAAAGGGAGAAAAAGGAAAAGGGAGGGAGGTAGAGAAGGGCTGAAGACAAAGAAAAATAGAGAGAATACAAAGAGAAGCTGAAAGAAGTGTGTGTGTGTGTGTGTGTGTGTGTGTGTGTGTACGTGTGATTCACCATGGTCTTTCACCATTGTCTTGGATCATGTGTTGGACTTGTAATCGACAGCTATTTCCCTCCCGGAAGAGAGCTCAGAGCTCATATATGACCGTTCTATGGGTAATGTCGTGACCTTACACTCACACATACACCCAACTCCCCGCCCAGGAGAGTTGGAGCGGGAAGCGATACTGAAATTATTTCAGCCCTGGGCGGGATTCGAACCCGGACCGCTGAGAAAAGTGTGTGTGTACGTGTGTGTGTGTGTGTGTGTGTGTGTGTGTGTGTGTGTGTGTGTGTGTGCGTTTATGTGTGTGTGTTTGTACTTAATTGTACCTACACAGTTATAATACACAGAATAAGAGTTACGCATGCGGGGCTCCGTCTCAGTAATTTCACACAGGATTATGTGCTGGACTCGTGATTGACAGCTGTGACCCACCCCTTGAGAGCTTAGAGGTTATATATATACTAGTAAACCGATCTATGGACAGTGTTGTGACCTTAAACACCACATTTTCACACACACACACACACAAACACGTACCACACACGTACACACACAAGCACACACACAAACACGTACCACACCCGTACACACACAAGCACACACGTATACTGACACACACACACACAGACACACACACAACACACACACACACACACACACACACACACACACACACACTAAGCTCTCTTCCGGGAAAATAAAAGCTGTCGGTCACGAGGCCAACGCGTGATCCAAGAACGTTGTGGTGAATCACGGGAATGGATATGATCTCCTTGTAATGGTATTCATCCTTACCACCTCTCTTCCTCCCTCCCTCCCTCCCTCCCTCCCTACCTACCTTCGTGTTCCACTTCCCACTTTCCATA
The DNA here is from genome assembly GCF_046742065.1 of Oratosquilla oratoria. NCBI lineage: Eukaryota > Metazoa > Arthropoda > Malacostraca > Stomatopoda > Squillidae > Oratosquilla > Oratosquilla oratoria. Next base: position 9,078,860 of record NC_134793.1, read on the forward strand.
TTCCCCTAAGCTTTCCCTCCTCTCCCTCCCTCCCTCCTCTCCCTCCCTCCCACCCTCCCTCCCTCCCTCCCTTTCTCAGTCCCAACCTCTGAAGCCTGACCTAAAAAAGACTCTCCCTAGCTCCCTCTCCCTCTCTCCCTCTCTCTCCTTCCTTCCCTCCCTCCTCTCCTTCCCTCCTCTCCTTCCCATTCCTTTCCTGCCCATTCATCATTAAATCGTAGACATTGTCTTAATCTTCTCTATCTTCTACTTTTCTTATTTATTATTTCTCTCTCTCTCTCTTTTTTTCTCCCTCTCTCTCTCTCTCTCTCTCTCTCTCTCTCTCTCTCTCTCTCTCTCTCTCTCTCTCTCTCTCTCTCTCTCTCTCTCTTTCTCTCTCTCACTCACTCTCTCCCCTTTCTCCACTTCCTCCTCAACCTCTTCTCATTCGCCTCCTCCTTTCCTCCTCCTCCGCCTTCTCCTTCTCCTCCCCCCTCTCCTCTTTCTGCAGCGCATCTTCTTCCTCCTCTTCCTCTTCCTTCTGCTCCTCCTCCTCCTCCTCTCCATTTTTTCCTGCTTCTATTCCTGTAGCGCATCATCATCATCATCGTCCCCCTCCTCCCCTTCTTACTCTTCTTCTTCCTCCTCCAAGTTTGTATTCCTTTCTTTTTCATCAACTTCCTCCTCCTCCTCCTCCTCCTCCTCGTCCTTCTCCTCTTCCTCTTCCTCCTCCCCCTAATTTTGCTCCTGATCCTCCTTATTTTCCTCGCCATCTTCTTTTTCCTCCTTCTGTTTCTCATATTTTCCTCCTGCTTTTTCCTCATACTCGTCTTTCTTCTCTCCCTCTTCCTCCTTCTCCCCCTCTTCCTTCCCCTCCTCTCCCTCTTCCTCCTCCTTCTCCTCCTCCTCTTCCTCCTCCTCCTTCTCCCCCTCCTCTTTCCTCTCTTCCTTTTCTCCTCCTCTCCCATTTCCTCCTCCTCCTCCTCCTCTTCCTCCCCCTCCTTCTCCTCCTCTTCCTTCTCCTCCTCTTCCTTCTCCTCCTCCTCCTGTTCCTCTTCCTCTTCCTCCTATTCCCCCTCCTCCTCCCACCCGTCCTCCCCCGTGACCCACACAAAGTTCAGCGGTCGACGCCGTCTGAGGAATGCGTTGTGGAGTATAATCGCTCCTGTACACACACACACACACACACGCACACACGCACACACACAAACACACACACACACACACACACACACACACACCACGGTGATCATTATGATGGTGCTGGTGGTGGTGATAGTTTTGGTGATGGAGGTGGTGGGTACTGGTGAAAGTGGTGGACATGATGGTGGTGGGGATGATAGGTAGTGATGATAGTGTTGGCGATAATGTTAGTGATGGAGGTGGTGGTGGTGGTAGAGGTGTTGGTGGTGGTAGGGATGGTGGTGGTGGTGATAGTATCTCCCTTACCACCGGAAAGCGTTACTCATTTGCAGGAAAGATTCAGAACCAGAAAAAATATGTATAAAATAAAATAACGGAAGGGTCTCGACCGACGATTTTGTCCTTCAGAGGAGAGTCCCCGGTCTTGATGTGTTCAAGAAATACGAAGCACAATATTTCTCATCCTTTTTTTTTTTTTTTTTTTTCTATCGCTTGGGATCAGTCTGCCCGGAAATAACTGTCTTAGATTGTGACGCAGCCAATAATACACCGAATCAGATCACCTGAACAAGTTCTAGAAAGTCTTTCACTTTAGGTTGGAAGGAGGAGGAGGACTAGAAGAAAGAGGATGCGCGACAGAAAGAGGATGAGGAAGGAGGAGAAGCAGAATGAGAAGGGTCAACAGGAAGAAGAGGAGGAGAAATAGAACGGGAAGGGCCAAGAGGAGGAATAGGAAGAGGATGCGCGGCAGAAGGAGGAGAGAAGAGGAGGAGAGGGAGAGGAGGTGCAGCAGCAGAATGAGAAGAATGAACAGGAGGAATAGGAGGAGGAAGAGAATGAGGAGGTCCAAGAGGAGAAATAGAAAGAGGAGGAAGGGGAGAGGGAGAAATAGTTCAAATGCGAACAAATATCATCAGTAAAATGGGAAGGGGAATATTGAACAGATCTACGAAAACAGAAAATCACATCCAGAAACTAAAGATCTCAGAACCATCCTTCGCCATAGATGTTCAATAAATTCAATTCAATAAAAAATAATTCAACGTTAACGTCAACTATAGCATCAATATACCATAAACGTCACCGGATGTACAATCTCACACAACTGGTCATGTGAGTGGAGCTCCCACGGGCGGGTTGACTAGTTGCTTTCAACTCGTTCATTTAGGAGACAAGCACCCCCCCCCCCGCAGCTCTTATGCACGAACGAATATTATATAAAATGGAGATGAAAAGAGAAAAATATATAGAAATACAGACTCTATAGCAAGAGATCAAGAAAAAACAAGAAGAATCCTTAAGGAGCTGTCGATATAAATATTATAGCTCCGTATCCACATCTTAATCTACATCTACATCTGAGTAAAAATGCATAGCGTCAGACAAAGTAGAGTACCGAATTTACCGGCGTATAAGATGCGCTCTTTTATTTTTAAATATATAAAGAAATGCAATGTATTGTCACAATATTGCTTTTCATCCACAGATTCATACCTTTTTCCTACAAAACCACTTTGAAATATCTTTCAATAATTGTGTGATGAAAGATACTATCTTTTCTACAAAATATTGCTGTAAAATATGGGTGCGTCTTATGCGATGGTAAGTCGTATACGGTGGCGCGTCTTATACAACAAATACGAGATCATTCGCCCCTCCTCTTCCTCCTCCTCCTCCTCCTCCAACATGAATCAAATCGACTGTCGGTCATGTTATCTTCAGGGACTCCAGCAAGCAGCCAAGGTCAGTGGTTGATGGATTGATTGATTGATTGTGGTCATGTGACTAATGGCAACACTTTGATATCAGAAATAAATAGAATATTGGAATGATTATGATATAGAAATTAATATTTGGCATTTTATGGTATTAAATGTATCATGATGATAGAATATGCGATTATGGGTGCCCATTAAGGATACATTGATGTAAAAATTATAGAAAATATTACAATTATAAAAAAAATCATGATCTTGATAATAACATTAATGATAATAGTGATCATTGTGATCACGATATTTATTTACCTATCAATTTATCTTATCCATTTATCTATCTATTATTTTCATTAATTCATTTATTTATTTATAATCGTATGTTTAATTAATATATTTTCTGCAGTGGGAGTCTGCCATTGTGATGACGTCAAATTTTCTTATGATCTGTCACGTCATCATTCTACAGATTCCATTTTGTTTTACAAAAAAGGCTTCCATTTAAACGTTTCCTTTGCCAGAATTGAGAAAAAATCGTTAACTCTTTAGAGTCCAGTGGAGATAAATAATCTAAACACAGACAGAAGAAATCAGTAAGTCGAGTAAGGGACTCACTGAAGTGGTGGAATAGACTCAGTAGCCCTGCAATAGGTTCTTTTAGGCTGTTTAAACCGAGCGAGTCTCGGGTGATTCACATCAACTGTTTTAAGTTCGTTTGAGTAGAAACGACGTCGGTTACAACCTTTCGTTTTTCCAATCTTCAAATGACAAATTACCTTTGCGTCATAAATTGAGAAACTGAATGGCGAAATGAAAGGAGCTAAATCTTTACGAATTTTAGACTGTTCTTAGGGAAGTCTAGAATGCTGCGTGCAAAATCTTCTTCTGGGTATTCAAATTCACAGGATTTGGCGAGAATCAGCCCAGACTTGGTGCAAACTCAGCCTTAACCGCTTCGGTACGATGGCGCCTACGTCGGCGTCGTGATTATATTTATATATTTTTTGTAGTTGTACATGAGTTACCCCCGGATTTTGTGAACTGGTTTGATCACGTTTTCTGTGTTTATTATCACTCAGTAAAAGAGAACGAGTAATACAGCAGTAACTTTATATTTTATGATGCGAGTAGTGGGATAAATCGTACATATGGCAGCCGATGCTGCGCGCGAGAATTGTATGAGACAAGAAAGTCCTTATGGTCTCAAGCATTCTCCTCATTTTTTATGTTGTTATGTTCTTCATATCATGAAGAATCCCCGAAGAAGCTTTGTTAGTGAAGGGCACTACGAAGCTAGGATTCGACCTTACCTACCGAGGGGTCCTTTCTGGTGTGTCGTTAGATGATTTTCTTTCAACTAGGTGGTATTCATCACAGCAGGGAGAAGTCAAGGTGGCGGCACATTAGGCTAGTATGCTATTTGCTTTTGCTTTTGCTACTTCGTTTGAGTAAAAACTATTTGTTACAATATTCTAGACTTGCGTAAGAACATCCCAACAATGTGTCTATTATTCGTATAGTTTTAACTCTTAGTTCGTCATTCAGCCTCCCATACTATGATGCCAGAGTAATTTGACATAACCTCGTAATCAAAGTCGTTTATACTCAAACGAAGTAGCAATAGCAAGTAGCATGCTAACGAGAAATGCCTAGTGTCAGCTACCCTGGGTGATTTCCCTCGGGCGAATGAAATCGTCTGGGAGCAGCAAGAATGAATACTAAAGGCGTCAATAGCAGTCCATAAACCGGTTCGTTCCAGGTGCGGCCAAAAACTGAATAGTGTCACCAGGCGTTAGGAAAAAGAAGAAGCGCAGCGTTCTCACACGTTTTCAGACTGCAGGTAAGTAGCTGAAGTTGAATGACCTTGCTGAAGCGAGCTTTCTTCCCCATTCCACAAGAGACCCGGTTCCTGGACTCCTTTCCTGAAATCGACCTCCCCCCTCCCCCTCCCCCTCCTCGACTCCCTTCCTGAAGTCACCGATCCTTCCTCACGGCTGACGTGAGGTCACACGCGACGTGAATCCTTTTGATAACTGTCGTCCTTCAGTCTTTAAGGAAAAGAGAAGTTCTTCTTCTTCTTCTTCAACCTTCAAGTGATATCCTTCTGAAATAGGATTTTCCTGCCCCCCCCCCGTCTCTTTATCTTCTCTTTCTACTCCTGTATTGTCTTATTTCTCTCTATCTCTTTTTCTTCTCTCTTTTTTCATAGATACATTTTTTAGTTCCTCTTTACACATCAAATGTCTGCTCATTTTTTCCTCACTCTTTCTTTTTTCCCACACTTAATCTCTCTCTCTCTCTGTCTGTCTGTCTGTCTGTCTGTCTGTCTGTCTCCTTTTCTTCACCTAACGTCTGTCCTGGTTATTGGCCAAGACGAGGTCTGTCGGTCTGAACTTCCGTTATGTGAGATAACCTTCACCGCTCCCACCGCGGAATCGAGAATGAGAGAGAGAGAGAGAGAGAACGGAGGAGGTTATTAGTCGCCTTCTGGTGGGTAAACGTGTAGGTTCACATCTTTTTAATTCATGTTTGATCGCCATGAATGTACGCATACAGTACATCCTACCCGATCCCTTCCCCTTCACCCCCCCAAAAAAATCGTATATTTGAGGGAGTGTCTTCGTTTTAAAAAATCTTATTTTGTTCACTTTTTTCGATCACACCTGCCTTAACGCCGTGTCGTTCATAGCTGATCCCGTGTACTCCTGGTGTAGGCCTTAAGGTCTCTTGTAATCTTCTTCATTCTTATGTTCTCCTGTTGATATGCTCATTCTCTGAGACACATTTCCGTCTGGCCACCGATGTACTTCGGTTGTTCAGGTCCTCGCCACATGTGTGGCATGTCTTCAAAGTCTATTTCTAGAAGAGCAAACATTTTCTGTATCGCTTAGTTATCAAGCAGAAGAGCTCTCACCCTCGGACCCCCCTCACCCCCACCCCCCCCCCTTTTTTTTTTTTTTTTTTTTTTTTTTTTTTTTTTTTTAAGACCCGGTTTGGTTACGGGCCAAAAGGTTACCTACACACTTTTAGCTCTTCTGCCGCATTCTGTCGGTCGTGGAACGTCGAAGGTTGAGTCGTTCGTCTGGGTTTACGATCTACGAATTAAGCTTGTTTGTAGGTCAACTCCAGACGTGGAAGCACGGCGAAAAGTCCGGCTGTAAAAGTCCTCCGACACGCGTGCAATCCTCGTTGCCGTATTATCTTTTGCTCTCCAAGGACTTTGAGATTCTCAGCACCTAATATAGACAACATGGCATTTATCGTCTTTACAAAACGCAAAGAATTCTCTTTCTCTCTCTCTCTTTCTGTCTCTTTCTCTCTCCCCCTCTCTCTAGACACACACACACACACGTGTACATTATTATATGCATAGACACGCACGCACACACGTACGCGCGCGCGCGTACATACGACATTCCCCCAACACAAGCACAACACACATGCCTACACACGTCCCTGTAGCGGTACGGAAAGCCATCTTCAGGAGGGGAGGGGAGCGGCGAAGGCCGTGAGCTCCGACGCCCCACGGCTGACAGAAGAACACTCAGGAGGACTGACGAAAGCCTCAGGTAGTTCTTCACCGAACAGACTCTTTGTCAGCTGAGTTTCTCCCCAGTGTTTTATACACAAGAAATCGTATCTGACCATATTAATATCCCCTGTCACATTCATTACACTGCTTCTGACCCAGATCATTGGACGAGATACAAGGGTGAACCGTCATCCAGAAGGAGCTAAGAGGAAAGGGAGGTGGAGGGGAGTGGAATGGGTGAGTGTAGGTACGTGCCCTTGACTTGGCTATCTCCGTTGTAAGGAAGGAAAAGGTCTTGGTATATAGACATATAGAAAGAGATAGTCACCATTACAAGCGGGAAATATACACACACCTCCCACGAACAAAATGACGAGCACATGATTTTTTTTTTCTTTAACTAAAAATCACTTCATATCTAACTTTCTCTCATACTACATCTTCTCATTTCAGTTTACCTCTCACTAAGAAAAAAAAATCCGTGTTTCAACCTTGCTCTGCAACTACGTATCCGACTATTATCCCCGCTTTTGGTTGATATAGATGACAATGGAAGAGCATTCCGGCAGGAGACCTTTTGGTCCATAGCTAGGTCGGATGCGAAAAAAAAGAAAATAGATGCAAGCCCCGATGCCCAAGTCTACTGCCCATGTCTCCTGAGCCATGATACAAGCCTTAATAAATATCCCTAACAAGCCCTCAGTGGCAATAGGTCCCTTTTATACACGACTATAGTTTCATTTTTCTACGGACTTCTCTTCCCCACTCACAAACACCGATGCCGCGAGAGTGGGTGGTCTCCCATAGGTAGTCCACAATTCTTCTATTCTACTTGTCCTTTGAAGGAAAATATCTCCTACCTATTTTGCTTTTTCGCTTTCAGGGGCTTTGTTGTAGCGGTGGTGCGGAGGAGGTTATTAGCTTGATCCCTCTTTCTGCGTTTAAGATTTATATCGTGAAGTTGTGTTTTTTTCTTCAAACAAATGCGTCAGGTACAGTTAATGATAACAGTGTCACCTAATTATTAAGATAACATTGGTGATACATCACTTGTCGGAGATCACGCCGCTGATTGTGTGTGTGTGGGATGGTGTGTGTGTGTGTGTGTGTGTGTGTGTGTGTGTTTATAGTATGATACGTGTGGTCCTTCTTCAATTGAGTTAACCTTGACTTTCTAATAAACTATCCCAGGAACTTCCCGCCGTGCCAGGTCGGCGACCTTGTGTGACCCAGAATGACAATGTGAGACAAGTTGAACCACAAATTCCTTCACATAAGAGTGGAGGAGACTGCAAGAGACCATAAGGCCTACATGAGGCAGTCCCATGTCCCTTGCCACCTGTCTTTCCTATCCATAAAATTATCTAACCTTCTCTCAAAACAATCAATAGTTTCAGTGCTCACTAGATGGTTACTAAGTCTATTCCATTAGTTAATCACTCTGTTGGTAAACCAGTTTTTGCCTATTTCCTTCTCAAATCTAAATTTGTCCAATTTAAATCCATTACTGCGAGTCCTACCCTTCCGTCTTAATATGATGACCTTGTCTGCATTCACATGAGGGGGACCTAGATTCAGCACATCAGTTCTTCCTAGGAAGGCCCTCATCTAGGAACCGGGTCTTAGTTCTATCAGCTGAATGAAATCACCTGGAGCTGAATAGAACAGAATCTAGAGAGGTTTCGTCATCGAAATGAAGACTTCTAGAATGAAAAGCTGATAGCAGGCGTTACTTATCTATTTGTTTGTGAATCTATATATTTATTCATTTATTTTTCTATGTTGATAATTATCTAGTCATTTATTGATATATTAATGTCATCATTTATTCATTTATCTATGCATTTATATATTCATTTATTTGTTTATTCAGTTATTTATTTATTTATTTGTTCATTCATTTATTTCTTATTTTTTAGTTCCTGCTGATGTCCATGATCTTGATCCTTGATTTCTCTTTTCCTTCTTCTTCTTCTCCTCCTCCTCTTCCTCCGCCTCTCCTCCTCCCTCCTCTCTCTCTCCTCTCTCTCTCTCTCTCTCTCTCTCTCTCTCTCTCTCTCTCTCTCTCTCTCTCTCTCTCTCTCTCTCTCTCTCTCACACACACACACACACACACACACCTCTCTCTCTCTCTCTCTCTCTCTCTCTCTCTCTCTCTCTCTCTCTCTCTCTCTCTCTCTCTCTCTCTCTTTCCGAACATATGATCAGTCTGAATCCCGCCACACTGACCTCAAGAAGGAGGAGGAGGAGGTAGTCTTGTCTGGCAGGTTGACCGCTACTCGGATTGTAGGGCACCAGGGTAGGAGGGGACGGGAGGAAGAGGAGGAGAGGGAGGAGGAGGAGGAGAGGAGGAGGAGGAGGAGGAAGAGGCGTTGCCCTCCGGTCACCCACTTGGCTTTGCTCACACACATTTCTTCATCCGACCCTTCCACAGCCACGTCCGCATCGTCATCTTTGCTACCCTGTCCATTTTTGTCCGTCCATTCATGCTAGCAGGGAGCTTCAACTAGGTCATGCTGGGAGCGGCGCTGCGGGTCATGCTCAATGTTCTCGACGGGGGCACGTTGCTGACGCTACGTGTAATGCGAGATGCTATGCTACGTATGTATGATGCTGCGGGTACCTGCTCGCTCGTTTGTTTATGCTGCGTGTTGAGTCACTGAGCTATGCTGTTAATGTTCAGTTGTGGTGTTAGATGGTGGAGAGTATGCTGGATACAGCATTGATGTATCGCCGTAGAAAAGTGTTGGAGATTTTTTTTCATGTGTTGTGGGAGAACACATAAACGAAGACAAAGCAATAGACTGAAAAAAGGAAATTAATGTGGAGAAAAAGATGGACAGAGTCCTGTTGAGATGGTTAGAGGATGAAGAGGAAATTGATTAGATTAGATGTGTCAGGGGTGGAGGCAATTGTCATTAATTATCATTATCATTAATTGTTATTATTGATATCATTATTATTAGTATTATTATTGTTGTCATT
>NC_134793.1:9093213-9103213 GCF_046742065.1 Oratosquilla oratoria
TGAAGAAGCCCTGGTGGGCGAAACGTTAAATACATTGGATCCCATACTCTGCGTTTGACTTCTCTCCTACAGTTGTATACAGTATTGTTTTCAGTTGCTTAGTTGTTAATATGATATGTTAAATTAAAGAAAGAAAATACTTATTATCCTTCATCCATAATGTATCAAACTCTTCCACAAATGCCTTAGCTGCAGGCGCATCACTGCTAGCAGCCTCACCTTTCGACAACATGTGGTGAACCTGGTAACGCTCTCGAAAGCAACGAAACCACCCAGCACTCACTATGAACTCATGTGAAGCGTATTCTTCACCTGCACGTTCTTTCAACATGTGAAATTAACTTGTAGCCTTACTTTGCACTGCTTGCAACGTCACTCTCACATTTCTTTGCCTATTATCTTCCAACCACGTGTATAGCAACTTTTCCATCTCTGCCATAACTGCCTTACGCGATGCCGGTTGCCACAACTATCTTACGCGCTGTGCTGCCAGACATGTACAGTAAACTCATAATAGGCATCTGATAGATGTGGTCGTAAGTACGGGTGTCGTAACTCGCGTACGTCGTAACTCGGATAGTGACTGTACATGATATATATATATATACATACATATACATAAACATATATGTATATTATATATACATATATATATATGTATGTATATATGTGTGTGTGTGTATATATATATATCTATATATATATATATATGTGCATGTATGTATGTATGTATGTATGTATGTATGTATGTATGTATGTATGTTTTTGTATGTGCCCACGCTTGTGCGCGTGGTTATATGTGTGATGTATTCTCTTAAAAGGCATTTAAACAACAAAAATAGGAACAGAGGGAGGAAGACACAAGAAGAGACCAAAAAATGTCTGGAAGATAGCACGGAAGGGAGATGGAAACGGAAGGAAAGGGGGAAGGAAAAAGGAAAGAGAGAGAGAGCGAGAGAGAGACAGAGACGGACAAAGAGAGTGAGAGGCAGAGATAGAGACAGACAGAGATAAAGAGAGACAGAGAAAGAGAGAGGAATACAGAGAGAAAGAGAGAGAGAGAGCTGGAGTTACGTCTGACTTCCGTCATGACAAGAACGAGGAGGAATGGGAGTGAGCGAAGACATGTGGCATTCCTCTGGATCGAAACAAAAAGGAAAACGGACGGACTTGTCCGGCAAAAACCAGATCCTATCGAGTCCCGTTGTCCGGAGCCCGAGGGGGAGTGGAAGAAGCCGAGGATGGGCGTTGGGGCAGGAGAGGAGGGGGAGCGGGGAAGGAAGAAAGAACCCAAAGAGGAAGAAGGAGTGGGGAAGGAGGGAGAGGAAAGGATTGGAGGAGGGAAAGGGGAATATGTAGGGAATGAGGGAGTGAAGGCCTGCATGGGAGAATGTGTATGTCCGTTATTGTCATTGAGGAGAAATGGAGGAAGAAGAAGAAAAAGTTACAAGGAGTGTTACATAGACAAACGAACAGCAACAGACCCATTGGTAATTACATGGTTGTTTCGGTACCTAATCTATCATTGATATTATTATTCTATTGTTATTATTACCATTATTATTATTGTTGTTATTATTATTGTTATTATCATTGTTGTTGTTATTAGTATTATCATCATTATTATCATTATTATTATTATTACTATTATTATTACTATTATTATTATTATTATTATTATTATTATTATTATTATTATTATTATTATTAGTCATTATTATTATCATTATTATTATTATCATTATTATTAGTATTATTATTGTCATTATCATCATCATTATTATCATCATTATTATTATCATCCCAGACCCTCTTATGCCTTTACTTTTTCGGCTGTTCAACTTATACATGGATGGGGTAGTGCGAGAGGCAAATGCAAGGGTAGTGGGTCAGGGATTGGAGATGGTTAAAGAAAATGGAGAAAAGTGGGAGGTGAGCCAGCTGTTGTTTGCTGACGACACTGCGCTTGTGGCAGGATCGGAGGAGGGACTGAGGAAGTTGGTGACAGAGTTTGGGAGAGTATGTGATAGAAGAAAGCTAAAGATAAATGTGGGTAAAAGTAAGGTGATGAGATGTACAAGGGGTGAAAGTGGCAGTAGACTGGAAGTGAGCATTAAGGGAGAGCGACTGGAGGAAGTGGATAGTTTTAGATACCTGGGTGCAAATGTGGCAGGAAAAGGTGGAGTGAAGGTGGAGGTAGAATGTAGATTGAGAGAAGCGAGTAAATGCCTTGGTGGATTGAAGAGTGTAATGAGGAATAGACATTTGGGAATGGATGCTAAGAGGAGACTGTATGAAGGAGTGATTGTGCCAACAGCACTGTATGGGGCAGAAACATGGAACATAAGAGAGGAAGAGAGAAGAAGTTTGAATGTGTTTGAGATGAGGTGTCCGAGAAGTATGATGGGGGGTACTAGGCTAGATAGAGTGAGAAATGAGGAGGTGAGGAGAAGAACGGGGGTAGAAAGGGAGTTGGGAGATAGGGTTGATGAAAGAGTATTAGGATGGTTTGGACACAAGGAAAGAATGAGTGAAGAAAGACTAGTAAAAGAGGTATGGAAGGCAGATGTGGAGGGAGTGAACATGAGGGGACGTCCTAGGATGAGGTGGATGGATGGGGTGGAGGGGGCTTTGGGGAAGAGGGGAATGTCCGTTGAGGAAGGACGGGAGAGGACAGAAGACAGGTGAATGGAGAATGGTTGTATATGGATGAGGTTGTGATGCATGAGGTGGAATGAGTGGGGGGATAGGGGGTGAGGTAGTATGTGTGAGCAAAATTTGACGCAGCCCGAAGGGATTTCTCTCCGTCTTCTCCTTTTTATGCAATGGGGAGACGGAGAGGGGGGGTCGCCGATCTAATGAAGTGGCCTTGCTGTGTCTTGCGACACTGCTTCTGACCCAGGGCGGTGGACAAGGTGCAGGGATGACCCATCATTCAGAAGGTGCTAAGATAAGAGGGAGGGTGGAGGGGTGTGGAGTGTATTCAGGGATGGAATGGGTGGGAATGATTTTATGCCTTTTCCTTTTTGGCTACCTCCCTTGTAAGGGGGAAAAAGCCTTGGTATATGTATGTATGTATTATTATTTTTTTTTCTTAATCTGTTGACAAGTAAATAATTTTAGTCGGGGATTTGTAGCAAAGTAAATGTTGAGACTTTTTTTAATACCTCAACAGTAGAACAACCAATGACATTGAATGGTAGACAATTCCCTATAACGCGATCGAAAAAAGATACTTTGTTACGTCTGAAAGGGGAGAAAGTAGAGGGCGAGGGAAAAGGCAAATTGAGGAGAAGAGAACCGAAAAGAAAAAGAGAGCATAAAGAAGCGAAGGGGAGAAGGGGAGGAATAGCATTAAAAGAGGAAGAAGAGAAAAGAGAGAAAAAAGAGGAATGGGGACAGAGGGAGAAAGGAAAAAAGAGAAGGTGAGAGGAATTATTGAAAGGAATAGGAAGAGAGGCATAGCAAACAAAGAGAAGAAAAGTAGATGTAGTACAAACATACATTTCCGGGTTCCCTGTACAATATGTTTACGTTATCTTCACATGGCGGTGATTTTAGATTGGTGAGCTATTTTCACCGAGCAGTGGTGCTTGTATATTCCATTATTTTCAGTATTTTTATATAATTTACCCCTGCGCTATTTCTTATTGTATAATGATTATGACCTAATACATTTTGATGGCCATTCTCGCCTAGTTGAAAGACAGACACCCCCCCCCAAATCAGGCTCGCCCAAAATGGCTTGACAAAGAAACTGAAAAAAGTATAGCTAAAAAGAGAAAGACCTATAAGAAATACAAGTGCTCAGATGCACCTGATGACTATCAAATTTATTTAATAATACAGAGAGATTTAAAAAGGATAATAAAAAAACGAAAACGACAATACGAAATGAATATCGATGATAAATCCAAAGAGAATCCCAAAGAATTCTATAGTTACATTAGAGATAAAAAGGTTATTAGGAATCACAATGGCCCACTATTATCTGCTGACGGTCAACTTGAATATTCAAATAAAAGAATAGGTGATATTTTAAACAATTATTTTGGCTCAGTATTCGTAAACGAAGCACCTCAAAGTGAACTCTAAACTGAAACCTCTGAAAAGTCTAGGGTGAACTTGCTACGGCAAATATAACAAAAGTTAAAATTAAAAGGTGTATAGAAAAATTCAAATTTGATAAAACACCAGGGCCTTACGGTTGGCATCCAAGAATCTTAAAGGAAATGAAAAATGAGATTGTTGCTCCAATAGAAATTATCTTTAAGAAATCCATCATATCCGGAGATGTCCCAAGAGAATAGAAGCTAGCTAACGTTACTCCCATATTAAAAAAAGATGACAAAAAGAAAGCAAATAACTACAGGCCTATGAGCTTGACTTCAGCCGTAGGAAAAAAAAATGGAAACTATCATCAGAGATGCTATTGAACATCATTTAGAAAGTAACTGTTTGATAAATGATAGTCAGCATGGATTCAGGCGGAAACGTTCTTGCGTGACTAACTTACTCGAATTTTACAACCCAGTCATCTCGAGTTATGGCAAAAGAAACAATATAGATTTAATATATCTAGACTCCAAAAGCTTTTGATACCGTCCCCCACGAAAGATTACTTACTAAATTAGCTTCACACGGAATAAGTGGTAGCCTATTATGTTCTAAATGGCAAAACTTCTTGATGGAAAAATGTTACGAGTGGAGTTCCTCAAAGTTCCGTTCTTGGACCACTTCTATTCATAGTATATATAAATGCTATAGACAACGGAGTGAAATATATTGTCTCCAAATCTGCTGATGATACAAAAATGTGCCAAATGGTAAATGGCTACTTAAACCAATTAGATATTCAAGAAGATTTGGTAAAACTACAGCAATGGTTTGAAAAGTGACTAATGAAATTTAACACAAATAAATGCAAGGTTATGCACATAGGTAGAAATAACAGTAAGTACGATTACAAGTTATTTGGAAATTCGTTAACAAAAGTAGGTAGTGAAAAGCATCTCGGTGTAATTATCAATAACTATTTCAAATCATCTAAGCAGTGTACTTCAGGCTCTTAGAAAGCAAATAAGATTCTAGGACTGATTGTGCGATCTTTTAACTTCAAAAGTCCATCTCTCATTAACAGATTGGAAAAAGTACAACGGTGAGCCATAAAACTGATTCCAAGTATCAAAAATAAATCATACGAAAATCGACTAAAACATGTAAATTTGTTTTCCCTAAAAAAAAGTGTAGATTCATAGGTGACTTGATACAGATCTTTAAGGTTCGAGCCTCGAGCCAGAGGCAGTGCAGTGTAGTTCAATTTGAAGTTTTAAGATTCGTTTAGATAAACACTGAAGCAAGATGCTGTAATGCCTGCCATTTCTTTTATATTGTTTATTTTGTTGATGTTATTTGTCTGTTTGTGTATTGTTATTATTTCTTTGATTATAATTTATTATTTTTATCTGTATATTATTATTTACTATCTTAGCCAAAATTGTAGATGGCGGTTTTTAGTGAAAAAGCCACAGACGCGGGAACAATGAGCCATGTTTTTCCGCCAAAACTGCAGGTCGGTGGCAGTGTTGGATCAATATCGCCATCAGAAGAAATATAAAAATATACATATATATATATATATATATATATATATATATATATATATATATATATACACATATATTGGAAATCAGTGTTTAGTAAATCTATCGCAACGTAACTTAACCTTTACTTGAGCTTACATTATTGCGATCTTTATGAAAATAATAATGATAATAATGACAATAATGATAATAATGATAATAGTAATAATAATAATAATGATTAATAGTAATAATAATAATAATAATAATAATGATAATGATAAAAGTGAAAAAATAGCATGTTACTCTATGGTCATCGCGCGGTGAAAATAGATACTTGAGTATATTTACACATATCAATTGCTTCATTATAAAACTTCTTTTATTTTTAATAAGATTAATCATCGTAGATGTGTCGCAAATCCACGAGAGATAAAAGAGAAGAATGCTAGCGACGTTTTTAACAAAAATTGAATTTTGGTTCGACCGAATCAAGACTTTCCCGCTGTAAACAACAAGGACGACAGCAACGAAATTAACGATATTTTGGCAACGATTGAGTTAGACTTTTCTAGTTTTATGAAAGATACAATAATGGTAATTTCTTTCTTTTTGATGAAAATATAAATGGAAAAAATTAATTGTCTCGAGGTGATGTTAGAAAAAATGAAGAATAAGGATGAGGCTGGCGATTCTAAGAAAGAAAATTTCAAAACAGGAAGTGATGATCCTAAATTTACAAGAACTGAATATCAGTCTAGGCCAGTGGCAGGCAACCTGAGGCTCGTACAGGCCACTTGTGTGGCTCCAGAAGCTCCTTGAAAAATAATTATTCCATCAAAACGAACACGTCATATACTGTACATTTGTAAAACATCCCCCATCTCGGAAAGATCTGTAGCTATCAATCATCATGAATTATAGGAATGTCTTTCCTAATCTGAACTTATTTTTTTTGTATTGCGGCTCAGACAGCACAATATTTTGATTAAACGATATTTTTTTTCTTTTAGCTGTATAGGTTGCCTACCACTGGGCTAGACGATAGAGTGCACGACATATGGTGAAAGTAGAGAGACAAGAGAAAAGGAAGAGGTGTGATAATGGAAGTGAAAAGGAAGATTAAAAGTGGTCGGGCAAGTAATTCCAGGAGGAAGGGCTGAGTTTATAGATATAGAAATGGCAAGGGAAGAAAAAGGCCTAAGCGATTTTGCAGTGGTGTACCTACCCCATGAGACAAGATTATAGAGAAAAAGGATTTTCAATAAATGTTATTATGCGTAGAAACACGGTCGAAGGATACGGTCACAAAGGGTGACAATTTGGTTCTATGGGGTGACTTCAACTGCAGAGATGTAAACTAGGTAAACTGGGAAGCAGGCAAAAATCATGCAAACACTGGAAAAACTAGGAAGCAAGCAAAATCATGGTAACACTGGGGAGACTAGGAAAACTAGGAAGCAAGCAAAATCATGGTAACACTGGGGAGACTAGGAAAACTGGGAAGAAGGCAAAAATCATGGGGACACTGGAAAGACTAGGAAAATTGGGAAACAGGCAAAAATCATGGTAATACAGAACCAATAACTGATGAAAGGGAAAGACACACAAGCCAACTTGGATTTACTGCTGACTAAAGAGCCAAATAAGGTAGATTCCTTAGTCTACGGATACTCCATGGAGAAGAATGACCATGTATTTATTTGAGTTCTGTCTGATTGTAGGGAATCCAGGACTAAAGGAATGTTTTACTCAATACGATTATCACTCAACGACGATCGTGCATGGCTCAATGACGATCGCCAAACGGTTGTCTAGAGCACTGATTCTTTGTTTTTGCATGATGAGGCTGTTTTGCTTCAAGCTGCAGAGTACGAAGGTAATAATTTTAACCGAACCTACAACCAACGCGTTTACCCAAATATGATTCCAAGTATGATTCGCGTCACCCGCCATTGCCTCTGGTAATAGGCTAAGAATGACACCGAATAGATCGTACCTTGGGATGAGTCATATAGGTAGGGAAAGAAGTTATTAGTAGAGTCCCACAGGGGTCAGTGTTAGTGCCGGTAATGTTCTTAATATTTTCGTTAAGTACATGATGGATAATTTGACCAGTTATGCCAACTTATTCACTGATGATGCAAAAACAATGAGGAGGGTCAGAAATATAGGGAAATGTAGGTTGCTGCAAAAAGATCCTGATAGGCTGTAAGAAATGAGATTCAATGTGAGGAATTGCAAAGTATTGGAAATGGTAGTAAGAATTTGCCTAGCTTGTCCTATAGATTGGGTAATGATTTAATGACAAAGGCAAAAGAAGATAACAACTTAGACGTGATAATAATGTTAAATCTATCACCAGAAGCACACATGAAAATGATCACAAGGAAAAATTATAATCTATTGAAGAACATAAGAGTAGCATGCAATACATGGACAAAAAGATGATGAAGATTATCGAAACTCAGACTTACCCTAAACTTAATTAATATGCCACAGTGGTGTGGTCATCACAGAAATAGAAAGATATAAGCAAGATAGAACAAATTGAGAGTAGTTAACATTATTCCGGATCTTGCTGATAAACCGTGCGAAGATAGGCTGGGGGTTGCCAACGTTAAATTGGAGAATAAGTGATGCAATAACGTTGTTTAGATCATTGGTTCCCAAAATGGGCGGCACCGCCCCTCTGGGGCTGGTGGAAAGATTTGGTGGTCGGTAACAGGATAGCATTTGGAGCAGTTAATAAATGACTTTTCGTTTTCTACAACATCTGAATAAGAAGCTATATGTCATCAACATTAAGATAAAGGAACTTATATGCAGTTTATAGATTATAAAACTAACATAAGAATTATGAACGGATATATAACTTTGTCACGTAGTGCGAAGATGGAGTGAAAAAATGTGTATGTTCGTATGAGGGGTAGGCACTAGGAATCCACCTAGAAACCAAAGGGGCGCCGGCCTAGAAAAGTTTGGTAATCACTGGTTTAGACCCATGAAAGGTGTGAACATACTTGATAATTATGACCTATTAGTGTGAGAACAATAGGAAACCATAAGGCATGCGATGAAATTAAAAAAGACTGTTTGAAAGACACTGAAATACACAGCTTTCCATGCGGAATTATTCATTTATGGAATAGATTGGATGAGAAATTAATCAAACATTATGGGACAGCTTAAAGTCAGTACTGACCATTGGCAGCGAAGAGACATGTATAGCACTTATCCTGTATGCTACAACTAGGGAAATAGAACTAGGTAAACACTAATGCACTTTTTCCTGGATTTATGGTCAGGACTCACTAACACTCCCAAGTCTTTTTCACATTCTGTTTTCTCTAAAATGGTGTTATCTAAGCTCTACCAGTTTTCTGGGTTGTGTGAACCTACGTTTAACACACTGTACTTTGATATATTAGAATTAATTTGTCATTTCACCGACCATGCAAACGATTTGTTAAAAACTTCCTACAGTATCCCGGGGTCTTCCCCTGACTTTATATGGCGTTCTATTTCAGTGTCGTTCGCAAACTTACTAACATCACTATTAAACCCAAAATTTTATGAAAAGTCACCTAACAACATCCCAAACGAGACACACACACACACATACATGTACACCCCGACACCAGTACCGGCCGAGGATCAAGTCAGCTTTTGTTCATAATTGAACAGATGTGACGAGAAAGATACAATAAACGCTGTTTGCCTGACTCAAATGGGATCGTAATGAACTTTAAATAAAAGTCAACATCGTTACAAAAAAACGTACGCACATCGCCAGCTGAAAAAGGCTTCGGTGTGTGTGTGTGTGTGTGTGTGTGTGTGTGTGTGTGTGTGTGTGTGTGTGTGTGTGTGTGTGTGTGTGCGTGCGTGCGTGCATGTGTGTGTTTCAGATTTTTTATTTTGTATTACTCTATTTATTAGATTTTACTTAATCTTATTCCATTTTGTTTTATTTGTTTGCCTATCTATCGGTTGTTGTAGTGGGCGCTGAAACCATCAGTTGTTTTAAAAAACGGTTAGACAACTTTATGGATGGGGATGACAGGTAGTAATGGACATGGAACTGCCTAGTGTAGGCCTCATGGTTTCTTGCAGTCTCCTTCATTCTTATGTTCTTATTACTTTCTAGTAATAAAAGTATGATAGATGACTCTGGGGGCATAAAGATGTCATTAAATTTCCTTAATAAGTATTGACTGCAAATATAGGAATGCAATTAGTTCGCCAGAGGGGTAACAACATACATACTGTATATAAAGAACACAGGAATCCTCCACATAATATTCTTTACGTCACATGTCGAGAAGCTTACACTAGGAGGCGCCTATTTTCGGGTGAAGCCGTCACCTTTGCCCTATGTGTTTAGGTAAAAAAATATTCACCCTTAACCATCTTTTGGG
>NC_134793.1:9108213-9214832 GCF_046742065.1 Oratosquilla oratoria
ACTACTCCTAGATTTTTGCAGATAGACCCCCTATAATCATATATATTCTGAAACCATATAACCCAAGGTACTTGGAAAGCTATCTTTCATTTGTCTGCCTGTCTGTTTGTTTGTTTATTTAATTGTTTATTCAGGAATTCTTCATAAGTTTTTGCATATAGACCCCCATAACCATATATATTCTGATACCCTATCACTTCAGGTACTTGGATAACTATATTTCATTTTCAAAAATATGTATATTTTGGTTAGGGTTAAGGGTTAAAATTAGGTGGGGTATGGTTAGGTTAGAGATTATTCACGAACTCCTAGGTTTTTGCAGATAGACCCCTATATATTTTTGCAGATAGACCCCTATATATTCTGAAACCTTACAACCCATGGTACTTGGATTACTATCTTTCATTTGTCTGTCAATTTGTTTGTTTGTATGTTCACGAACTCCTCCTAGGGTTTTGCAGATAGACCCCCATAAACATATATGTTCTGATACCCTTTCACTCCAGGTACTTGGATAACTACGTTTCATTTTAAAAAAATATATTTTGGTTAGGGTTAAGGGTTAAAGTTAGGTGGGGTATGGTTAGGTTAGGGATGATTCACGAACTCGCAGCAACGCTCGGGTAATTTGGCTAGTATATATACACACACACACACACACATATATATATATATATATATGTATATATATATATATGTATTCATATATACATATATATATATATATATATATATATATATATATATATATATATATATATATATATATATATATATATATATATATATATATATACATATATACAGTATGTATGTATGTATGTGTGTATATATATGCATATATACCTGCATCTATGTATGTAAGTATGCATGCATATGCGTATGTATGTAAAGAATATGTATACATGTACGTGTCGTTATAACTTATATGTATGTATAAAATCTGTCAGTGGAGAATGGACAACGTATTAATAGGGCCTACACCACACGATATTATTTAATGTGGAGTTGCCCCCACCCAGAAATAAATGTGAATTGTGTCATCTTTATTAAAGGTTAAATTGTTTAAGACAAAGATTAATTGACATAACAGATGATTTAATCGTAAAGTGCTGACTAAGGCTACAGTACTCTAAAATAAAGTTATCCCTGTAGAAATCGTTTTCTGTTATAATTCCTAAAAACATAAAAAATGAGCTAGGCCCTGGCATGCATAGTCTGCGATTTTTTTTTTTTTTTTTTATCATGCCTTCGAGATAATGATATTCATCATTCTACTTTATTACATAAATTGACATTTTTTGTTGTTGTTAATTGATTCATATTTTTGGTACGCTGACTTGTCTTTCCTTTCTTACCTCCGACGTCTATTTTCCCTATTCTATTCTCCTTCTCTTGGACTTGATGGGTTTGTTTATACGTTACTACATTATTTCTACTTCACATTATCACTACTTATTTCACAGTTTACATATTAATGTATATTTTCGATTTCTTGATCCCTAACGCTCACAAGTAGTAGTTTTAATACTGTATTTTCTTTGTTTTATTTCAGGCGTCTTTCAAATCATAAGTATGTCATAATTATGTAGAAATATATAATACAGTGTTGGAATGCGTCTTTCAAACATTCTGTATGGTCATTTTACCTGAACTTATTTGTCTTCTCATGTATTATACGAAGTTCCTACTAGAAACATACCCATGGTATAGGAGGAAAAGTGTTTGAATGGATTAGAACATGGATAAGTGACAGAAAAAACCGGATCACCATAAACGGTGTAAAATTCAAATGGAGAAGTGTCACTAGTCGAGTTCCCCAGGGCTCGATTCTGGGTCCCTTATTGTTCATTATGTATATAAACGACTTGTACAATGAGATTAGTAGAGATGTTAGTAAGTTTGCGGACGACACTAAAACGGGACGCCAAATTAGGTCAGGAGAAGACGCCGAGATACTGCAGGAAGATCTTAACAAGTTGATCACATGGTCGGTGAAATGGCAAATGGACTTCAATATTTCAAAGTGCAGTGTGCTAAACGTAGGCTTACTCAACCTAGAAAGCAGGTATACCTTTATCTACAATGTAGTGACTACTAAAATTATCGGTTGTTTTAATATATGGTCATACAAGTGAGGAATAGTATAGGTTTAGGACAGGTAAGGGTTGCATGGATCAGACTTTTGTTGTCAGACAGATATGTGAAAAAGCTCTAGGAAAAGGCAAGGATGTTTTTTGGACCTTTATGGATTTGGAAAATGCTTATGACAGGATAGACAGGAAGGCACTGTGGGAGGTATTGCAGATATGTGGGATAAGAGGAAAGCTGTTAAGAGTTTTTACAAGAGAAGTAGAGCCTGTGTTAGAATTAGAAATGGAGAGAGTGGTTTGATGTAAAGGTGGGACTTCGTCAGGGATGTGTTATGTCGCCTTGGCTGTTCAATTTATACATGGATGGGGTGGTGCGAGAAGTAAACGCAAGGGTAATGGGCCGGAGATTGGAGATGGTTAAAGAAAATGGAGGAAATGGGAGATAAGCCAGTTGTTGTTTGCTGACGACACTGCACTTGTAGCAGGATCAGAGGAAGGATTAAGGAAGTTAGTGATGGAGTTTGGAAGGTCTGAGAAAGAAGGAAGTTATAAATGTGGGTAAAAGTAAGGTGATGAGATGTACAACGGGAGAATATGGCAGTAAGTTGGAAGTGAGTATTAAGGAAGAGCGACTGGAGGAAGTGGATAGTTTTAGATAATTGGGTGCGAATTTGGCAGGAAATGGAGGTGGAGGTAGAATGTAGATTGAGAGAAGCGAGTAAATGCCTTGGGGGCTAAAAAATGTAATGAGAAATAGACATTTGGGAATGGATGCTAAGAAGAGATTGTATGAAGGAGTGATTGTGCCGACAGCACTGTATGGGGGAGGAACATGGAACATAACAGAGGAAGAATTTAAATGTGTTTGAGATGAAATGCCTGATAAGTATGGTAGAGGTTTACTAGGCTGGATAGAGTGAGAAACGAGGAAAGCAGGAGTGAAAAGGGAGTTGGGAGATAGGGTTGATGAAAGAGTATTGGGATGCTTTGGACACATGGAAAGAATGAGTGAAGAAAGATTAGTAAAAGATGTGTGGAAGGCAGAAGTGGAAGGAGTGAACATGGGGAGGCGACCAAGGATGAGATGGATGGATGGGGTAAAAGGGGCATTGGAAAAGAAGGGAAAGCCTGTTGAGGAAGGACGGGAGAAGAAGGAAGACGGGATGAGTGGAAAATGGTTGTGTATGGATGATACTTTGATGCATGGAAGGGAGTGGGTGGGGGATGGGGGGTAAGGGAGTATGTGTGAATGATATTTTGACGCAGCCCGAAGTGATTTCTCCCCGTCTTCTCTTTTTCTGCATTAGGAGACGGAGAAGGAGGGTCGCCAATTAAATGAAGCGCCCTTGCTATAGATGTGCTCTGTCTTGTTACATTACTTCTGACCCAGAGCAGTGGGCAAGATGCAGGGATAACGTGTCATCCAGGAGGAACCAAGATAAGAGGAAGGGAGGGTGGTGAATGGGAATGGAGTATGTGGGGATGGAATGGGTGGGAGTGGATTTTATGCCTTTGTTTTTAGCTACCTCCCTTGTAAGGGAGAAAAAGCCGTTGGTATATGTATGTATGTAATTATCATAACAAACCTACTCCAAAGATGGCTGCCATGAGACTGCCCAAACTAACAGTGCCGTCATCTACCACCTATACAAACAATAGTAGGTTTATCGAAAGCTTAGACCCAGCAGACTTGTTTGTATCGGTTGTCTAGGCTGTCTCATGTCAGCCATCTTTGGAGGTCTGTTATGATAATTACGTTGTGTAATGTTTGGGGTAATGTGGGTTTTTAAGTAATTTAGCATGTGTTCGGTGGTGTTTGTAATTCATGTACCAGAATATCTAAGGTTTGTGTGAATTACTTGTTTGTGCTATTGAGTGGTGTTTATGTTATGTACTCAGCAAAGGGCTACACCTCCCTACGTCTGACACCAGCTCACCATCATCTCTTCAGACTGTTTTCCTCTGGGTCATATTAGGAGCGGAGTTTCTTCAGGGCTCAGTAAGCAAGCCTGAGGTCATTTACATGAAAATGGCCCTCGACATCCTCAGCGATTCCCCTGACATACCTCTACTTAATCATTCTTATGAGAGATCTAGTCCGCCGTTTCTGAGTCCTGTGTTGGTCCAGATCCCCCAGAAATTCTGGCAGCACTGCCCAACTATATATTTTCCAGCGTCTCTTACGACGTCACAGCACTCTCCACCTTGGACGCTCTCCGATGCATTCCTCAGCAGTTTTCAGTTTCATGTTTAAAAGTGCCCCACAGTTCTCCAGGGTCTTCAGAATTGTCAGGTACTTCAAGTCGATTTGAGATTGCTACCGTATACTCCTTGGACTTGATATCACGACCACAAGTCCATGATTCAGCACTCCAATAAACTCTGCGGTTCTATAGGATCTTCCAATGTGTACTAACGAGTATGTGATGAATCTCCTTTACCTCTCCTCCGGCATCACTATGCCAAATCCATCGGTGCGGCTCTCATCGTTGGAACCATGAACAAGCAATCCTCAGCCTTCCGGACCTTGCAAAGTTCAGAGGGAAAGAACTGTTAGTGTTCCTGGTTGCAGAGCCATGGGGGTCCAATACATACTTCATAGCCAGCTCTGTCTGTGCCAGTAACCGTATTGAAGTTGTTCAAAACAACATGTGTGTCTCGTGGCGGGCACTGGTCAACTATAGATTCAAGCTTAACATTGAGCATCTCCTCTTCAAGGTTGTACGCCTCAGTATAAGCATATACTGTAACAAAAGAGATGAATCCCAAGATGCGATATTGCCTCTTCAACAAAATATGCTCATCAACCAGGGTAACTTTTATGACGGCTTGCTGTAGTCGACTGGATGTGGCTACAACTACTCCCGCGAGGTAGGCCCCATCGGTTCTGCCAGTTCAGAAGTAGGTATAGCTATTCAAACTATCAGTTATAATATATATGTATATATGTATGTATATATATATGTATGTATGTATATATGTATGTATGTATATATGTATGTATGTATGTATGAGAAAGGTGGAGAAAGAAGACATGGGTACACCTTCCTCAGCTTGTCACAATATCTCAGTGTGAAGGAATTTGTAACTATGGTGAGTGCAAGTGAATCTTGTTCTTGGGAGTTCATACATAAAACCAGTGATGGAAGAAATGGGTTTTGTGAACCAGGTGGCATACACCTGGAGGCTGCATCCACGATATGTGTTAAAAAAAAAACAATAAATTATGCCTCCATTAGTGTAGAGACTGAACATTAGATACAAAGATAAGAATTTGAGAAAACGGGTCGTACGCCGCAACTCCCAAGCCACTTCCCTCACTGTCTGAAGAAAACACTTAAACACAAAATCACTCACTTCCATCACATGATTGGCGCAAAATATTTTAGAGGGGTTCTCATAGCCCTTTTCAGAGAACTCTGAGCACCAGTTTTCAAACTTAAGATAAAAATCACAAATTTTAAGACTAAACATCCGCACTCAGCAAAAACCATTTCAAAACTAAGATGATGCACTCCGGTTTTGTGATTGGCTGAAATCTGTCATGCAATTCAAAACAGTTAAGTTATCGATTAAAGCGATATTAGTTGAAGCCTCCGCAGGCTGTCTCACCTGTGCGCCCACGAAAAGTAGTAATGAAGAGACAATGTAGATTTATAGCGAAAGTCAAGATTATCTTCTTTAATTACACAAGAAAAATCTAACAGACGATTTTTTCCAAGAGGTTTGGTTGTTCCCTAGACTTATGTCTTAAAGTACATGTCTTTCCGCTAGATGTCTCGCCTAGGCTTATTTTCTTAATTGCACGAAAAACATCTGACAGATGAATTTCGCATTTTTTCTTATTTTCCAAATGGGTCGCATGTTCCTTAGACTCGTTTCTTAAGGTATGCTACTTAAGATCCTTGATGGAGGACAAAAACACATAGCAGAGTAAACGAAAATATACATGTCACTAAATATATTTTCAACTGCACCTGACGTTAGCCAGAATAAAATCTACAAGGTCAAAGAGGTTTGCTTTTAACTGAATAAAACTGTCTGGCGACAGGCAGGAAAGTCAAGCATTGAACATAGAAATGAAAGGGTTGTGTGGGTGTGATTCAACATGGTCTTGGAGCACGTGTGTATGTATTTACCTAGTTACCTAGTTGTATCGTACGGGAAGAGGAGCTACGCTCGTGGTGTCCCATCTCTGTATCTCGCAGTGTCTAAATTGTGTGTATTTACCTAGTTGTATCTTACGGGAATGGGAGCTATGGTCGTGGTGTCCCGCCTTTGTATCTCGCAGTATCTAAATTGTTCTTAAATCCGTGTATGGTTTTTGCACACACTATCATTTCGTCCAGTTTGTGTATATACTTAATTGTAATACACTGGAAGAGAGCAACAATCGTGTGGTCCTGTCTCTTACCAATTTATCATATCTAGCTACAAATTCACATTGGTTCCAACTTGGGATGTTGCCATTACATGAAATCAGTTACTGAGTTGTTGAGATAGATTAGGATGAACAGTCTGGAGGGGGAAAGTATCTCAAAACATACATTGGTTAGTGTGTGTGTGTGTGTGTGTGTGTGTGTGTTTCTTGTTGTGTTAAATTCACCATGGTCTTGGATCGCGCGCGCCGTGTGTGTGTGTGTGTGTTGTATACTAGGTTATCCATCGAAGCACTGTTTACAACTTCCTGTGTTCCAGATACATTTAAACAAGAAGCACTATAACTAAGAACAAACATGATTTAACATGTCTGCTCTTAGTTACACTGCTTCTTATTTAAATCTGGATTTTTTATGAGGACCACCATGAAAATAAGTGTCATGGATTTTATTATGCCATCCTCGTATTTTATACGATCTACTTTTATACCTGTGTATACGATTGCAAGATAATAAAAACAAACTGTCTTCCCTTCATGTCAATGAACTTTTTTTGATTAACGGCCTACATCTTTATTCAACTCAAGGGCTGAATCAAGGCAAAATAGGGGTCGCGACCGGTCCAGTTCAGTTTCGAATCACCGCCCCCTCCCTAGTTAATACATCAGACCATATGACTTAACATTGTAAAAGACATACCCGTATGTCTTCTTAGGATTAATGGATAGAGACCCACACAAGTTATAATCTTGTAAATCATTTAAACCAAATCCCACTCCCTTACCCACACAGAGTTCCCATACGTTTACTCCAGTTGGCCAATTGCGTCACTCTGTCCTCGGATGACGTCATCGACGCTGCCAGTGACGATACTTATTTGGCGCTCCCATATCTCTCTCTCCCCCATCTCTCTCTCTCTCTCTCTCTCTCTCTCTCTCTCTCTCTCTCTCTCTCTCTCTCTCTCTCTCTCTCTCTCTCTCTCTCTCTCTTTGACGTCAGTTTCTTCCCCTAGGACAGAGAAAGGTCGTCGTTGGAGAAGGAAATGGAATAGTTTTGTTTTGTGACGCGAAAGGAATTCTGATTGGTAAGGGACAGAGGTGCCGATTCGGGAAAGGAAAACGTAATTAAATGTGTACAAAGTCGGCCTCCTGCTTGGATATTTCTTTTACCTGAAATTCTTGACTACATACGCATTCCTCTGCTAATGAGTGACCATGAGCAAACGTGCACACACACGTACGCACACACACAATCGCACACTTTCAAACGAAGGACGGGCTTGAAGATCGTTCTGAAGAAAAGTGCGATTGTGGATCCCAAACGCACAAAGAGGAAGTACTTTTTTGTATTTACAGGAGTGGGGGGAAATTGCTCGTGGTGGAGTAGGTAAATAGGAAAAGAGGAGAAGGGGAGGGATTGCTGGGGACAATGGAAGGAGAAATGAAGATGTCGGAGCTGGAGGACTTGGCCCAAGCAGACAAGCGTGAGATAAGGTCAACATGAAAACGAACCACCGGGACCAGGCTCAGTGATTGACGAAAATGGCAAATAAAAATGTAAAGATTTAGAAAGTATTAGAGACGGCTATACTGTAGAAAGTGACGAAGAATATGTTTCCAGGGATTTAAAGAAGGGTGTGTGTGGGGGGGATCAAACCCCCAACCCCCCCCCCCCCCCCCCCCGGACTGATAAGACTAGAGGCAGAGAGTTGATAAGGTGATCGAGGACTCTGGGAACGTAAGTTAGGTAATGTTGACAGTATTGTTTACGAAAGAATTGAAAAAAATTTGGAAGAACTAGCGTGTGAGGGCCAAACAATAAACTTAACTAAGGAAATTGAAGAATTAAAACAACAGTTAAAAGAAGTAAAAGATGGAGAATAAAGTCTTAAAGGAGAATAATATGGAGAACAAGGAGGGTTGGAAAAAAATTCAGGAAAATAGCAAGGTTTGCAGTCACTGACTTATCAGGACAGCAAGAATGACCTGATGAACAAACTGAAAAACTCAGTTATTAAATGTGATGAGACAGAAGGAGTAAGTATTGTAAGAGGAACTTAAGCAGACAAAAAGAAATGTCTAATTATAATTAGGGAAAATAGGAAGAGTATAAACACAACACAGATAGGTAGAAACCACAAGAATCAAAGAGGAAAATGAAAAAGTAAGGCCAATTATTATTAGCAATTCAGTTCAGGAAGATGAACCAGAAATTATGAAAACAAATCGCAAGAGAAATTTAGACTCGGAAAAGTATAGCACAGACAAGACCAGACCAATTAAGATTAAAATTCAAGTCACAAACAGACGAGCAGAGAATATCTTATCCAAAACAGGGAGGAAACTAAGCAACAATTGTGAAACAAGTACAAAAAGATTATGGAATAAAAAGAGGAAAATGAATAAAGAGGAAAAGACGAGGAAAGAAAAGCAGAAAGAAAAGACTGGAAAGCTAAGGCAAAAAACGAGAACAGAACGGAAGGCAGAGAAAGAGAGATTTCTATTGGAGAGTATGTGGAACATGAAACTAAGGAAGTTCGAAATACAACAAGAAAACACTAAGGGAAACAGAGAACACAATGGGAAGAGTGGGCACAGAAAACTAAGAGTTGTCTTACACAAATATATAGATGGATTATTAACAGGATTGAATGAGCTGAATTGATTATTTGAAGGAAAAAGAACCGGAGCCATTACTGGGAATTGTCAGAAAACAAAATTAAAAGGCCCCACATACTACCCATCAGTGTAGGGACATGATGCATACCCTTTTATTGGATTATGGAAACAGAGAGAAAATGCTAAGGGGGTGGGGGAGTTATGTTCCTGACTAACGAAGGATATTAAACCGTGTAAGGTGTCATAATATGGAAAGAATACAGTATGAGATAATTATGATAGGAAGTAGAAGCCAGAGGATAAGAAGAGCAGAAAATTTGTAATTTAAAATTATGTGCCTCCAAAAAACAGCCTCATGGGAGGAGTAGGTGAGTGAACGATAAAAGTATGTATGTTAGAGGACACAAAGAATAACATTTAAAAAAAAATAATGGAAGATGGAGGAAAGAATTAGTTATGATGGGCGACTTTAATTGCCAAAGAAATCTGCTGGGAAGAAAGGACAGTAAAGGGTTGGTGGAGACGACTCATTGGGGAGGAAAACGCTTCTATCTTGAGATGATTATTGACCACACATGGACACCACTGGATATACAAGAGAACACTAGGTATAGAAATGAAGAAGAAAACCATCGAGACTAGGACTTATTAATTTACATCTGAACCTAGAATAGTTGGACAAGATTGAATATAAAACCTCCAATAGGTAAAAGTGACCACATATTGATTTGAACTGGAAACTTAATGAAAGATAAAATATATCAAAAGAAATGAAACCAATATAGAAAAAGGAAGAAATGATGTATGAAAAAAAACAAACTTTGATAAAATAAGAGAATTCTATCCAACAAGAAAACTGGGAAGAAATATAGACAAATGAAGAAAACAATCAGTGGAGAGAATATGGAATTATTTTTAACAAAAAATTTACAAAAAATAGGAGAGAGTGGAAAAGTTTGTCCCAAGACAAAAACAAAGAAAAAGAATATGTTAAAATTGCTGGGTTACAACAAAAGTTGTAGGGAGTTTTTTAAAAGACAAAAGAGACAAAGCCTGCGAACCAGATGGGAAAAAAAATTTACAGAAAACCTGAAAAAAATGAAAAATATTATACCAGTTTTAGAAATGAATTTGTAACAAAACGCGTGCAGAGGAGGAAAAGAGTGAAAATATGGAAAAAGACGTCATAGAAAAATGTTAAAGATCAAGCAAAACTATCTTACAGATTTGTAAATAAAAATAAAACTGAAAAACAAAACAGGACTTGGAGAAACTAAGACAAGGGGGGAGTTGAATACACTGAGGAAATGGAAATTGGCGGAAATTTATGAACCAAACATTTTAAATTCAGTGTTTAACATGGGGAGACAACTACAACCTGAAGAGATTGAATGGAAAGAGAAAATTCCCCCCTATAGAAAATATTAGATAAGTATCAAAAGAATGAAAAAATATTGATACACTTGAGTAATCTTGATGTCAGAAAATCACATGGACCAGATGAAAATTGCAAATCTGGATTCTGTAAAGAATGCAGGATGGAATGAAACTGGCAGACAAAACTTACATAGGCATAATAAGCAGTTCCTTGAAAGAAGGAAAAGTTCCAGAAGATTGGAAAAAAAAACAAAATATAGTAGGCCTATATAGTAAAGGAGGAAAATAAAGAAGAATCTACCAACTATAGGACAGTCTCTCTTAACAAGTTACAATAGGCAAAAATTTCGTGAAAGAATTATCAAAAAATAGATGGGTAAAATACTTGGAAAAAAAACAACCCATACTATAATCCAAAGGGGCAATTTGGATTCAGACAAGGACGATCACTGCGTCACAATTTAATTATGTTTCTGATTCAAGGCTTAATAGATATAATACAAGAAAAGAGATGGAATGGGCTGATAGTGCATTTCTAGACCTAAAAAAGCTTTTTGACAAAAGTACCACATAAGGAAAGTTGCTTAAGAAAACTAGAATCTGAAGGAGGAATACAAGTGTAAATTACTAAATTGGATGGAAGACTTTTTGGCAAAAGAAAGAAAAATGAGAGTAGTGATAAGAAAACCAGCACTCAAAATGGAATGAAGTAATAAAGCGGTTGTCCCGCAGGGGAACAGTCCTGGCCCCAATAATTGTTTGCTATATATATTAATGATATTGGAATGAAGGAATTGAAAGCTATTTGAGCTTCTTTGCAGAACGATGCAAAACTACTGTAAAGAGCGTGAAATCTTGAAGAAAGATTGTGAATCACTACTGAGAGATCTAAATAAAGTACTAGGAAATGGGAGTAGGAAACGTGGGGAGATGGAGTTCAACACAAAAAAAAGTGTTAGTATAAGTGGAATTTGGAAGAAAAAGCAAAAAGCAGGAATAAACAGGATCATATAATTTGGGAGAAGAAGGAATAAAAAAAGTAGAAACATGAGAAGGAACTGGGACGTCTTTGTTATGAATAATATGTCACCTGAGAAACATATAAATAAGATTTTTGGAGTAATCTTATAATTTAATAAGAACAATCAAAGTGGCATTTATATACCTGGATTGAAGAAAATGGATGAGGAAAATCATAATCAACCCTGATAAACGACCAAGATTAGAATTTGCGAGCAACAATATGGGTCACCAAAGTACAAAATAAATGTAATAAAAAAAACTTGAAAGGAAATACAAAGAGGCAATTACAAAACTGGCACCAAACACTCTCAAAAACTATCATATGAAGAGAGGACTACAAAAACTTGAACTACAGACACTAGAGCAAAGAAGGAGAGAGAAGGAGATTTGATAGCTAATTTACAGAATTCATGAAAAGGCATAGAAAATTAATGATAGAGAGAATCTGATAAAATTGGGGATGACAGGAAATACAAGAGGGAAACGGAAAGAAAATAAAAAAAGACAGCTAAAGAAGAGATCTGAAAGAACATGCTTTCCACACAGATGTAATATGACAGTTGGAACAAGTTAGATGAGAAGAAAGTGGTAGGTCGTGCAAAAACACAAGACATGAATTTAAATATTGTTTAGATAATAATGAGAAATGAAGACGGGACCCCACGGAGCATAGCTCCCCTTCCGTAAAATACAACTAGGGGGTTTTAAAAATACAACTAGGTTAAAATTAACAACCACACTTACAACATTATGTAGTGTGATATATATATATATATATATATATATATATATATATATATATATATACACATATATATCCTATATTTATTTGATACATTTTTGTGTAGCTGCTGTTATGTCGTTCGTTTGCCAAAATTGTAAATTATTCTACTTTTTTTTTGGGGGGGGGGGAGGGGGGGTGTTACTGCTCTCTTAAGCCCCGGTCACACTATCACGACTCAGGTGAGTTCGTTTGAGTAGAAACGACTTCGTTTACAATTTTTTAGCTGCTGTTATGTCGTTCGTTTGCCAAAACTGTAAATTATTCCACGTTTTTTTGGGGGGTTGTCACTGCTCTCTTAAGCCCAGGTCACACTACCACTACTCAGGTGAGTACAATTGTGTTTCCATAAATCACTTCCAGTATCAGAAAAGAAATGTGTATGTGTGTGTGAGTGTGTGTGTGTGTGTGTGTGTGTGTGTGTGTGTGTGTGTGTGTGTGTGTGTGTGTGTGTGTGTGTGTGTGTGTGTGTGTGTAAGTGTGTGTGCAGAAAACTACTGGGAGGTAAGAAACATGTCCGAACGGTTTCGTCTATCTACAGACATCATCCAGGAATACAAAGTGACAGAGACAGCGATATGCTAAATAGATAAAGACATGGAAAGAAAAAGGGAAAGGACAGACAAGATACTACATCACACAAGTCATAAAAATACCCTCCTATGAGATATTATGGTAAGGTTTTATAGACATAAGGTCAAACAAGACATTACCACAGGCCTGGAGCTGCAGAACATTCAACAATTTTCTTTGTGATGAAATTAGTCTTATACAATCTGAAACTCCGATTAATATTATCATCAAATGAATGTTTAGTGTGAGTGGATTCAATAAAATTTCTTTATAACAAGGAATTACAGGAAATAATTTTGTTTTTGAGTTGTTCCAGTCGGTATAATTATTAGTCTCTCACGTGGACAAAAACATCAATGGATATTTGGCCCGTTCAACCACTATACTTATGTCGGTTGATCCTTGTCATTAGGTTTTTGCCAGTTTGGCCAATATAGGATCTATTGCATTGTAGACAAGGAATGGAATGTACACAACCTTCAGTATTACCTGGTAAATTTTTAACTAGGATATTTCTAATTGTACTACTGTTCTTAAAAACGCATTGATGTTAAACTCCTTGAGTATATTAGGAAGAACCAAAAGGTTCTTTTTACAAAAATTCCTCCCGTTCTGTAAAGTATCTATTTTAAGACTTAGAAATTATGCTATGGGAGGTGTTTACTAAATATTTTAGATATTTCAAGTTTGATGCTATATCATGTATCTTCTTCAGCTCATCATCCAAGAATTCAGGACTATATATCCTGTGAGATCTAAGGAATATAAAACTGAAAACAAAATGTTTATCTTTTTTATGATGAACTGAGTAAAAATGGACATACGACACAATATTAGTTTGTTTCCTAAAAACATCCTCCATTCTCGGATATTAGAACATCCAAAAAACGGGAACTTATTATCTATTTCTGTCTCAGAGGTGAATTTGATAAAAGGGCTCATATTGTTTAATCTACCAAGAAAAGAGTCTAGATTAAGGTCAAATTGTCATTTGCACAAAATGTCATCAGCGTTTTTTTCCACACAGCTTTATGGGGGAAAACCTGGGCAATAATTTTCTCGAATAACTCAATTTCCAGATTACTAAGTACTGGGAACAATGGGTTCCCATAGCCAAGCCGAATTTTTGCACGTAGAATTCACCAATAAAAAACAGACTTATTTTTTACAGCATACAACTTAAGCAACTCAATAATAGTTTTTGCAAGTAGTGCCATGCCATATTTTAATCGTTCATCTTCAGGGCGCAACAATATGTCATTTACAAGGACACGGGTTTGTTTTTTATTATAAATTCTGTTCTCAGAAATTTGGAATGAGCATGGGAAACCATTTCTTCTCAGTATTGAGCAATTTATATTTGGAGTTTTTTGGAACTAGAATATTATGTAAGATAATTCCCTCCAACACCGTCTGGCTGCAGTACATAAATGACATCCTGTGTCTACGGCCCATACATGTAATTGTAATTATTTTTGTCTACGCTGAGCAAATTAGCCAATTCTGTCACTTTCACGGTGGACACAGAGAGTGAAGGGATTCTGCCTTTCCTTGATTGCACTATTTACCGCCATGAGAGTAGCTTGAAGCTCGATGTACTCTATATCTTAAACCTACCCATGTTTGTTCATATACTCGTATACACTATTATTCTTTACATCCGAATGGCGTGAAACGATTTCTTCTTCTTCTTTTTTTTTCTTCTTCTTTGGTGTTACACCTCTTTAGTCCCTGTTTGATGACAAGTGGGGAGGTTCTTGGTTTTAAAGGGCTTAGCCCCCCCCCCTCAAAAAAAAAAAAATCAGTAGCCTCCGCCCCAAACTCTCAAGCTCGTATATTTATATTTTCAGTCATTTTTCACGTACATTGATTGTCAGAATAAAACTGCAAGTTAGTTTGCAGTTCGGTGCAAACTAATGGGTTTCGAGAATATTCTTTGCTGCAAACATATGACCTTAATTTATTATCTTGCAACTAGGCGCCAACTGCACGTCCTTGTACTGCATGACCTGTACATGATATCCAATGCACTGACTGATGATCATAATCAGATAGTGTTTGATGGTTCAGCAGTGATGTCAAAACACTGCTGTGTTACTGTTCCCGTAAATGCTATACAAGGTTAGTTATTTTGATTACGTTCAGCCCCCATAAATATGCAGGAAGACCCTCTAAGCCATACGTTCTGACTACGTTCCTGCCCTTAGGACTACAACTGTATAAGCTCAATGTTTAGTCTCCCTTCGTTGGGTTCCGTGGCGGGTAGGGGGTGTAAGGCTGCAGTCACACTATCACGATTCTTGTCAAATGACGCAAAGATAATATGACATTTGGAGAATTGAAAAATAAGAAATTGTAAACGAAGTCGTTTCTACTCAAACGAACTCACCTGAGTCGTGATAGTGTGACCGTGGCTTAAGAGACCAGTAACAACCCCCCCAAAAAAAACGTAGAATAATTTACTTTTTTTTTTTTTTTTTTTTTTTTTTTTTTTTTTTTTTTTTTTTTTTTTTTTTTTTTTTTTTTTTTTTTTTTTTTTTTTTTTTTTTTTTTTTTTTTTTACTTTTCCCATATTCCACTATACTACATTTCTTAATGTTGACGTCCACTTCTCACCTCTGACTCCATTCCCAGACCTTGTCCAGATCTCTCTGTAGCGTTTCACAATATTTTTCCGTACTTACTCTCTTTTTGCGTCGTCTGCAAAAAAGTTCATGTAACATTCTACACCTTCATCCATGTCATTTATAAATAGCACACATCGGAGCCAATACTGAACCCTGTGGAACTCCACTTATAATTTCTTCCAAAGTAGATTTTTTTTTTCTCTCTCTGAGCACCACTCATTTTTCTTCCATGCAAGAAATCTTCCATCTATCTAAATAGTTTTCCGTGTATACCTCCTGTTATTTCGAATTTTCTTAATATTTTTTATGTGGTAGTGGTACTTAATCAAACGCCCTCCAGGAAAGCAGCTTGTGTGTGTAATTGAAAGAAATTTATGTAAAATAAATGCGAAATCAAGCCCGAATCACCGAAATTAGGAGTCAATCTCGAACCCTCAAAACCCTATATAGATATTGGCCAGGTTTGTTCTAAAGTTCGGAAATTATATATCACAACAAAACATTTACGTTTAGTAGACTAACGCCTCCATCAGCATTACCTTAGAAACAAAATGACAATGGAAGGACTTTCAATATTTTTTTTTATTTAATTATAACTTATTATTCTAATTATTACTTACATTATTTAACCACAAATATAATGAAACATCATGAGTAACAAAAATAGTGTGTCTAGGATTAAATAGAAAATAAATGAAAATTACCATAATTAGGCATAGGCAGTTACATGATTTTGTGATTACGAAACTAATCTTATGCTGTTGTTATTTTTTTTTCTTTTCTTTATATGGTCACAGAAACAAGGAAGAGTCCTTCAAAGAAAACGGAAGTTTTTGAGTTGCCAATGTTTAGATTAACATTTTTTTTAACTTTGTGTGGCAAGTGTTGATATATTTGTTTTAAATAAAAATAATGTCATGGGTATTTGTGTCAGGACTGCTAAAAGCAATCGTGTATTGTTCCATTTAACTTCAGGGAGTAATTATGTAGATAACCCAAATGCACTTTCTTCACCCTTATATATTTTTTACAATGACTTTATTCTTTTCATTAAGTAGTATAATGTTTTAGTAAGATGTTACATCATTTATTTAAGAAAATGAACCTTATATGACTCATGGGTAGCATTTGGTAGAGAAACTCATGACCCTGGTGAATATTTTCTTAACAGTGATTGGTTGAAAATTGTTGTCTATTCTCTGGCCCAGCCAATAGAAACGCTGCAAAACAATAACGTCACAACAAACACAGTTCTCGTGTCTTCTAGCAAATGCACTGTGTATATTTTCATTGCCAACCCTAGATGGGACGTAATAAAATAATGCGTAGTTTTAAAGGCACATAGGTAAGTAGTAATGAGATAAGCTGGTTGTTAGAGGCAGCAGTGATTATGTTGAAGACATATAGAAGAATAATTGCAGTAATATTTTGTTTTCAAAAGAATAAAACAAGGCGGAAGGAGAACAAGGTCATTGAATGGAATGAGTGAATAAGTCTAGTGAACTGATTAAGCATTGTGAACATGAAAACACTCTTGAAAGGTTCGTAATTAGAGCTCTTCTTAGTATACAAGAGAAGTCTAAAGTTATTACATTAGGTTGCATATGCTGTGCGTGTAAGAACCGTTATTTACAACTTCTAGTTCCAGGTTTACCATCGTGTAAAGCCACAGTGCCATCTTTATTTTGCTCTTATCGAAGTTTGTGTTTATAAGTGGTGAAATTTACCCTGTAAGAACGTATATAAGTATTGTCAGTCGTTATCATAAGTCATTCAGCTGATGGGTGAGCCTGTCATGGTAGATGTTTTAGTTATCAAACTACCAGTATGTTCATCACTAAATGTTAAAGGGGGCATTGTTTTGGGTCAGTTTTTCATTTTTCTGCATACTACATATGTAACTATGTAGATTACTACATAACTATGAAATAATTAAACTTTGTTGGGAGATGGAGTATTTGTTCAGATGGGCACAGAAATCATGGAAATTCTGTCAGGTCTGTAGATATAATTGCGGCCCCCGACACAATAGTAATAATATAATTAATGTTATATTGAACAGTTTCTGCTAAATTTCAGAAAAATGCAAGTGTGGATATTTAACTTGACACTTGTTCAATAGCTCCTAACCTAACCATTCCATAGAAAAAATAGATTTTTAATATGCAGAAAAGAAAAAAAGTAAAAATGCATTTATATGTTACTGAAACTGAATCCAATTTCTTACATCCCGTATTTAAGTGTCTCATTGATGGGATTCAAAAATTCTAACAACATCTCAAGTCCAGTATTGTGAAATTCCAAGAATAGGTTCATGTGAACTGGTAAGAACTGGTTACTGGCTGAATCCTACCACTGAAGTGCCTCCACTCTGGCCATCGTATCGAATGATTTATTTATTGTCATAATGGTTGGGGTATATTAAGACGAGTATCCCTATCACTTTTTATATTAGAGCTTTTAACCTATTAGATACAAAAAGTAAATGTTTATCAGTATTTTGTAATTCACCAAAAGAATTGGTTTTCTTTAATTGCAGTTAAAATTGACAACCGCTTCAGTACGAGTCAAATTCTCGCACGCAGCAATGGCTGCCATATGTAATTCATCATACTACTTGCATTATAAAATATAGAGTCACTGCTGCATTACTCATTCTCTTTTACTCTGAGTAATAATAAACTCAGAAAACATGATCAAACCAGTTCACAGAATCCAGGGGTAACTTGTACAACTACAAAATATTTATAATCAAGACGCCGACGTTGGCATCCTCGTGTACCCACTCACACTTGATGACACCTATGTAGGCATCATTGTACCAAAGTGGTTAAGAAGTTCACAAGATAGACCTTAGAAGTCTGAAATAACAATAATAATTGTTGCCTCGAGCTTTATTGACTGGAAACCCATACATTGGCTGATAACAGTAGTTTGGCCCTCCTATAATTTATGAAGAAACTTTGGACTGTTGTCTCTTATATTAGTGTGGGACCATGTCACTACTGACAGTAGGAGAGATCCAGTTGCTATTTGACAGTCTCCTTATGTAAAAAAGAAGAAATACAGTTTAGAGTAAATGGAGGTCTTGGGCCAGGTCCAGTGACTGAATTCCACTAAGTATGGGATGGATGAGGGGGTTGAAATGTTTTGAAAATGGGCAGTATGGAGATGATTATGTGCCACCCATCAGGGAGGCCCTTCACTGTCATTGGTCCCATTCATAAAAACACACAAGCCAGTGCAATTTTCATGAACAGGCCATATATTGTCATCCATATTTTGTTGTACATGTCAATTTTTGTGATTCAAAGTCTTTAGGTTGACATACCAACCTTACCTTAATATACTTTGAAGAATTTTGTTCGTTCAACCTCAGCTACACATAGTGCCTCTGCAACTGCTGCAGACTTCCCTTGTGAATATAGGGACTGTTCTCTAGGTTGTTGTAATAGGGCTATCTGTAGTAGCCAGGAAGTTGCGAGGTGTCTTCTATGGCTTGGAGGTATATCCCAACAAAGTTATGTCATAGCACATTTGTAAAATTATACTGATGACCCACTTTCGGAGAAGAATAAGCGAAAGTATAAAGATCTGTATATTTCGATCACTAACTGTGATCCTCTTCAGCAGATCTGAATTTGAGGTATATGTCTAATCTTTTCTTGAATCTGGCCAAGGTACACTTAGTTTGGTTTCTTAATTGCATTAGGAGACTTAAATATTTTGGGCTGTAATCTAATGAACCTTCCATACAGTATTGATTTGATATTGCAATTATTTGTATGGTATCCTTTTGTGTACCAATAAAACAAAAGCTTACAAACAAGCTAGAAACAACCATACAAGAATCTGCAGGGAGGAAGAAACTAATTTTGAGAGAAGTGTTGTAGATAAATGCAAAAATTAACTGAAACTGTTTTACAGGCTTATTAGTGGTAAATTAAGACTCAGGGAAGTAATCACCAAGCTAATTGTGGATGAAGTCTGAGGATGCGTCAGCTCAGGCAGAAATAATGAATAAAAGTTTCTTAAGTCTTCACAAAGGAGAGCAGTTCCCTAGAGGAAAGTGAACGGAGTAAGAATTTGGGTTTAGAAGATATAAATGTAAAAGTGCTCAGTTTCTTGGGATAATTGAATGCAAGAAAATCTTCAGGACCTGACGGGATCTCAAATTAGATACTCAAAGAATGTTGGGAACAACAGTGGACAAAATTCATGTATGTTCGTTAAAAGAAGGCATAGTGCCACATGATTGAAGAAAAGCTAATGTGGTACCAATATAGGTGGAAGTAAGGAGACACCACTAAATTACATGCTGGTATCACTGACCAGCAGAATGGTGAAAGGATTGTGAAAAATGGATTAAATATCGTGAAGAGATAAATATTCTGGCAGATGGTCAGTTTGGCTTAAGATCTGGAAGGTTTGTGTGTCAAGCCTTTTAAGCTTTTACTTGAGAGTGATTGATCTGCTGCAAGCGAAGGGTATGAGTGGATTGTGTGCCTTGACCTAGAGAAGGTTTTTGATAAAGTACCTCACAGTCAATTTACAACTACCTCATAAAAATCTAGGAATCTTTTTGAGTTATTACCATGGAGAAAGTTTACCAAGTTATTTTGTGTTTTTCCCTCAGTGAAGTAAGATTTTTCTAGCTTTTGGTATCTGGCAAGTTGTCTACAACCTTTCCTTCACTGTTGCTGCAGAGAGGGTGTTAGTGTTGATCTGACCTCAAGTGTCTATGATTATTGTTTTGTTGAGCTTTTTTATATATATATATATATATATATATATATATATATATATATATATTTATACAGTGTTATTATGGTTGGTTCTTCACTTTTGAATGAAGAAAAAGCCTACCCTGTCTCCATGAAGAAACATGTGCTTGTTCTGGCAAAGGCAAAAGTACAGCTATGCACATGCAGTAACCAAGAACCTTCGTTTGACAGCCTCAAAGCTGAAAAAAAATCTCACCCCAAAGTGCTGGAAATCTTTGCAGCTTGCATCATGTAACATCAACTTCAAAATTACCTGAAGTTCCAAGAAACCAACTCTCACTAATGCCATAAAAAAGAAATGCTTTAATTTCACCAAGAAATATAAAAATTGGACACCACAGCAGTAGGAAAAGGTGATGTGGTCTTATGAAAGCACCTTCAAAGTCTTTAATAACCATCCTTCCAAGGAGAGACATCCCTTTTGTGTCTGTCAGTACAGACCTGTCTACACTGTAGTGACAGTAAAGCACTCACAATCAGTTATGGTGTAAGGTTAGTGGTAGCACTTGTAATGGTGGAACTTGGTACACTTTTTCCATGCTAACAACTCAGGAAGGTCGCAAGATTTGTTGCAGTGCTGTATGTGGAAATTGGAGCATATTTTAGGACTGAGGGGCAAAATATTCAAATGGGGATGAAAGATTTTTTGAAGGGAAGATACATGAGGACAGTAGTGAAGGATAAGATGTGAGGATGGGAACAAGTGGAGTTCCACAAGGTTCAGTGTTTGCACCAATAATATTTCTTGTTTATGTCTATGTCATGATGGAAGGTACAACAAGCTATGCTAACATCTTTGTAGATGATGCAAAAATCATTGGAAGAGTGAAAAATGAGGACTGTAAGCTATTGCTAAAAGATCTAGACTATTTTTGAGTGGACCTTAGAATTAAAGATGAATTTTAATGCCAATAAATGCTAAGTACTGTACTGAGAATGGGCTATAGCCGCAGAAAGCCATCTTGAAACTATTCCTTGGGAAGTGAATCCAATACAAATGCAAAAGAGGAGAAAGATTTGGGTGTGTTGGTGAAAGACAGCCTTTCACCTGACAGATATATCAGCAAGATTGTGAGAGAGACTTATGGGCTCCTGCAGAAAATTAAAGTGGCTTTTCACTTAAATAGACAAAGAAATTATGAAAAACCTCATTGAAACCCTGATCCATCCATAACTAGAATACCCATCAGTGGTATGGTCCCCACACAGAGTGAAGGATATATGCAAGATTGAGAGAATACAGTGGGCAACAACTAAACTGGTTCCCAGCCTGGCAGATAAACCATACAAGGAGAGAGTGCACTGGGTCTACTATAAGGGTTTCCTTTGGCCCATTAGAATTATTTGGCAGCAGCCAGAAGAAATATGTAAGTCTGAAAAGAGACAGGCTTATAAGAAATACAATTGCTTGGGTGCACCTAATGACTATCAAAGTTATGTAATAATACAGAGAGATTTAAAAATGACAATACAAGATAAACATCACTGATAAATCCAAAGAGAATCTCAAAGAATTCTACAGTTACATTAGAAATAAAAAGTTTAGTAGGAATCACATTGGCCCACTATTACCTGCTGATAGTCAACTTGAATATTCAAATGAAGGAATGTGTGATATTTTAAACAACTATTTTAGCTCAGTATTCATAAATGGAACCCCTCAAAGTGAACTCCAAACTGAAACCTGTGAAAAATCTAGGGTGAACTTACTATGGTAAATATAACAAAAGAAAAAATTAAAAGATGTGAAGAAAAACTCAAGTTGATAAAACACCAGGTCCTGAAGGTTGGCATCCAAGAATCTTTAAGGAAATGAATAATTAGATTGTTGCTCCATTAGAAATTATTTTCAAGAAATCCATCTTATCCAATGTCCCATATTCAAAAAAGGTGACAAAAAGAAACCAAATAACCACAGGCCTATAAGCTTGACTTCAGTCATAGGAAAAATGATGGAAACTATCATCAGAGATGCTATCGAACATCATTTAGAAAGTAACTGTTTGATAAATGACAGCCAGCATGGATTTAGACGGAAATGTTCTTGCATGACTAACTTACTCGAACTTTACAACACAGTCATCTTGAATTACGACAAAAGAAACAATATATATTTATTATATCTAGATTTTGCACAAACTTTTTATACCGTCCCCCACAAAAGACTACTTACTAAATTAACCACACAAAAAATTAGTGATGTACCGAAGCTTCGGTATCGGTAAATATCGGTTTATTTTCAAGCTATCGGTATATATCGGTATCGGTAAAATAGAAGGTATCGGTATCGGTATTGAAAAATAAATACCGATACCGATACCGATACCTTGAGAGAAAATTTAAGTTAAATTACTTTCATTCATGAAACAAATAAATAATTATATAAATATATAAAGTAAAGGGGGTCTTTCACGCCATGTGGTTGTGGAATCATTTGCGTCTTATGTAAGAAGAGAAGAGAGCTAGCTGATGGCTATTATCCTATTACCCTTTTCGATCTCATTCTTAATATTTATTTATTGTAATTATTTATTTATATTTAATATTTGAACTTGCATTTTTCAGATAGTCAATATTGTGATAAATTTATTAAATTACAATTAGAATTGCCAGAATTAGCAATAATGCCTAAGTCAAAGCAAAGTGTTATATGGAATCTAGTGACAGTATGCAAAGATGATTCTTCAAAAGTATCCTTTAATTTCTGTAATACAATATTAAGCAGAGGAGGAATAAACAGGCAAACCCAAACAACAACAAATATTAGAAAGCATCTTCAACATAAACATCCTGATGAGTTTGGAAATGCCGAATTGGAGCAGAAAAAAGCAGCTGAATCAAACCCAACACTTGCCTCATTCTTAAATGTTCCACCTACCAAAAAGCTAAAAATTTCAACTTCAACTTCTAGTCAAAGTCAAACAGGCTGTTCAAGTGCAAAAAAGGTATCTCAACAGCCAACTCTTGAAGCTACTCTCCAGTACAAAAAGATTTGGGACATCAACAGTGCTCCAGCAAAAGAGGTACACAAATATATTGCTGAAATGATCACAATAGATTGTCAACCTATATCTATTGTAGA
The DNA here is from genome assembly GCF_046742065.1 of Oratosquilla oratoria. NCBI lineage: Eukaryota > Metazoa > Arthropoda > Malacostraca > Stomatopoda > Squillidae > Oratosquilla > Oratosquilla oratoria. The sequence goes on from NC_134793.1 coordinate 9,131,551, forward strand.
AGATCTGGGATTTGCTAGGCTCCTTAATCACTTAAAACCAAACTATAAGATCCCAAGTAGGAAATACATCTCTAACACAACTATCCCAGAGCTTTATGAAAAAGTGCACAATAAAGTACAAGGCATTGTGAGCAATGCGCAAAATATCGGTATCGGTATCGGTAACCCATTAAATTCCTGTATCGGTATCGGTAAAATGCTAAAAAAAAATATCGGTATCGGTAAAAATTTTGGTTCTGGCACATCACTACAAAAAATAAGTGGTAGCCTATTAAGTTGGACTAGTAATTGGTTGAATGATCGAAAACAGAATTGTTTTAAATGGCAAAACTTCTAGATGGAAAAATGTTATGAGTGGAGTTCCTCAGGGTTCCATTCTTGGGCCACTTCTATTTATAGTATATATAAATGATATAGACCATGGACTAAAATCTATTGTCTCCAAATTTGCTGATGATATAAAACTGTGCGGAATGGCAAATGATCAATTAAATCAGTTAGATATTTAAGAAGATTTAGATGAATTACAGCAATGGTCTGAAAAGTGGGTAATGAAATTTAACATAAGTAAATGCAAGGTTATACACATAGGTAAAATAACAATAAGTACAATGACAAGTTATTTGGAAATTCGTTCACAAAAGTGGATAGTGAAAAGGGTCTCGGCATAATTATCAGTAATGATCCTAAATCATTCAAGCAGTGTATTTCAGCCTTTGAAAAAGGAAATAAGATTCTAGGCCTGATTGTGCATTTTTTTTTTTTTTTTTTTTTTTTTTTTTTTTTTTTTTTTTTTTTTTTTTTTTTTTTTTTAACTTCAAAAGCCCATTTCTCATTAACAAGTTATATAAATAATTAGTTCATCCACATTTGGAATATGCTGTTTCTCTATGGTCACCAACTTTCATTAAAGACTGACAGATTGGAAAAAGTACAACGGTGAGCCACAAAACTGATTCCAAATATCAAAAATAAATCATACAAAAATTTACTAAAACAAATTAAACTGTTTTCCCTAAAACATAGACTCAGAGGTGACTTGGTACAGGTCTTTAAGATTCTAAAGGGAATTGACATCAAAAATGAAAACATTTTCAAACTGAAAGAGAATCTGACAAGAAATAATGGTCTCAAACTGTCAGGAAATTGATTTAATTTGGAAGTGGGTAGAAACAACTTCAACTGCATGGTTAATGAATGGAATAATCTTCCTGCAGAGGCAGTGCAATGTAGTTCAGTATGAAGCTTTAAGATTCGTTTAGATAAACACCTAAGCAAGATACTGTAATATCTGCTATTTATTTTATATTGTTATTATTTGTCTGTTTGTTTATTATTAGTTATCTTTCAATTTATTGTTATTTACTATTTACCTGTTTGTTTATTATTTAACTATACCTATGCATTTATTTATTTTATTTATTATTATTTATATTATTATGATTTGTATTCATTATTATATTTTTTTGCGTCCGACCTAGTTATGGACCAAAAGGTCTCCTGTCAGCATGCTCTGCCTTTGTAATCCTTTGTCTTGACTAACAGTAAATGGGGTACCAATAATCAAGGTAGTTGACCATTTCACAGCATGTAGGGGCTTCCTTGGGTTAAATAAAATAGTAGTGATAGGGTTAAGGAGTTTTAATGATTTTGTAGTATGAAACCATATTAACATATCCTATTTTTCTTACAGATGTCCTCAAAGAAACAAGAAAACCCAAATGTTGACTCTGCCCATGAGGCGGGGGGCCAGCAGGAGAAACAACAGCCAGAGGTTCCTGCTTACAGAACCTCAGCTCCTGCCGTGGCTGGTGGGGTAAAAGGTCTGTGCAACGTCTTAGACACAATGGCTGTTAATGAACCACTCAAGGAAGTGACCAATTGTGATAATGAGGAGAGCAAGGGCGCTGCAGACATGTGTATTGGCTGTGCAAAGAGACGGTGTGAACTCCTGAAATCTGGTGACACCAAACCAAGGCTGAATCGTAAACGAATCGCAGATCTGATTCTTGAAGCTTCCTTATCTCGTCTCACACTGTCACCAGGCAAGAAGCGACCATGCCTTCGCAAAAGTAAACTTTGTGTCTTGGGAACTCAGTATTTGTCAGAACAGCGAACTGGAACATGTGGTGTAGTGTCTCAAACAGTGACACAAAAGTCAAAGGAAGTTAAAAGTCAGGAAACATCACCAGTCAGTTTGAGCCCCAAAATAGGTCACACTCCAGTGAATGAAAAACAAATTCTTCGTCCAAGTAACCTTGATAGCTCCCATACTGCAGACACTGGGAATATATTTGGAAATGGTGTGGGTGATGAAACAGTTAAGTTGGATTTCAGTGGTGTTGCTAAAAAGGCCTCATGTTTTGGGAAAGAAAAGGATGTGACTGTGAAAAAGTTAGAGTTCTCATCAAGTCAAGGATGCAAGCACCGTTCTGACCCTAAATCACGCAGACAGCTTTACAAGAGAAGGAGTAGGAAAAAACAGACTAATCCGAATGACCTACCCAACCTGGATGATCTCAGTCTAGGGGAACCACAGGATCTGTGCAGCAACATTCGTTCTTGTTCTGAACAGGCACGGAATCCACAATATGGTGATGTTACCATTAATGAACTGGCTGCTTATCTGGATAATTTTCTCTACCTGCCAAAGAAAATGTCATATATGGCAGAGATGATGTATACGTGAGGCTGGCAGTGACTGGATTTTTTTTTTTTTTTTTTTTTTTTTTCGCTCTCTCTCTCCTTTCTCTTTACCTCTCTCCCTCCTCTCTCTATCTTTCTTTCCCTCTTTCTCAATCCCCACTACTTTCTATTTCTTGTGTTATTTGTTGATTTAGACATTATACTCCTGGGAAATTTATTAAGTAATGAATTCTCCCGCAGTCTTGTTTGGTCAGGAGAGAATTTGAAGCAACTGGCATGTGGGATAAGTCCAACTTTATTCTTAGCATATTTTCCATGATATTGTTAACATTTCTTACCAAAAAAAGAATATAGTCTTTCATGGCTGTCTGGGCAGTTTTGCTCATAGAGGGAGAGAATTAGTAGTATTGACAGCAGATGAAGCGTTACTGGTCACGATTGTCATCATCATGTCATAGTCACTAGATCATTCGTGTCCAGGTCCACAGACTTCCACTCATTCATTCATTCATTCATTCATTCATGAATTTCATGCATCATCAAAATTTTTGTAATTAATAGTTGTTTTGCATCTGTTTAAGTACAGCCAAATGTCACAAAAAATCGTAAACCCGCGTGAAGTAAATTAAGTTATGGGGATTGATGACTTAAAATTGCAGGTCTTTAAATCTTTAGTATTAATACAATTAATAGTCAAGAAAATTTATAGAGAAATTTAAAGTTTTATGAAACAAATTTATGGATCCAGATTGTGCCACGATTTTAAGTTGATGAAAAAGATGAATTTATTCATGTCCTGTATGTGCAGAACCAACAAGGAGTGCTAGCTGTTGTTTGAGCTTAACCCCTTCAGGACAAACTGTTAACATTCTGGATCAGTAGAAACAACCATTTCTTGGGTTGGTCATGCGAAATCTTGCAAAAGAAAGGTAAATCACTTTCATGGGTGACATGGATGTAAATTTCTTTACACAGTTTTAACAACAGCATAAACCTGGGCAACAAAACACCAATACCTCTATAATCCCTCCACAATTTCCTACAAAAACCCAAGACTCCTAACTTAAACATAAACACTAGTCCAATACATGAATTACAAGATCATTTTAAAGGTGATACAAGATTGGCCACAATGATAGAAGTGTCAATGAGCCATAACAATTAACCACAATAATAATAATTATTGCCATGAGTTTCAAGTAGTGAAAGTCCTGCAGACCCATTCTAGCTGGCAGCAGTCCTTGGACCCTCCCACTGTTCTCTCTGGGAGGAAACTTTTGGACCATTGTCAGTGTTGTATTGTTGTGGGACTGTTTAATTGTCATTGAAAATAGTAGAAGGGGAGCAGGCACCAGTTGTCAGGTCTCCATGTGTGGAATGGTGTAACCAATACAGTTGAAGTTGATCAAAGGTCTTGGGCCCAGTCCAGAAAATATCATCCCTCAGAACTGCAATTCATGATGAAGGTGAGGGGGTTGACAGGTTTTGAAAATGGGCAGCTCTGGTGTCTATCTTGTAGGGCCACCACAAACAGGTACCTGTCACTGGTCCCATCAACCATAATTCTGAGAAGTAATGATGCAGTATTTGTTCACTGTCTAGTCAGGAGAATTTTGAAGTTGTGCATTACAATGCACAGGACCGGTGATAGGCACTTGTTTTTGAAGTCTTGTGAAATTGAAGTCTGAGAAAATCTTCTTGCTTCCCATCATCAGAACTTATCAACAACTGTATCTCCATCGAGAGGTGCAGCCCCAAAACAGATTAGATCCAAGATCTTTCTCTATGTACTTTGTATTTCTTCCACCTTTTCACATGAAGAGAACTGACACTGAATGACTGCTCCCTTCCTACTACTGAAAGCTAATGACACAGGAAATCCCATACCAATACACTATTGGCAGCAATCAAAAATTTCTTCCCAGAGAGACTTATCAGATCAATCAATCCATTACCATATATTAAAAAGCCTTTTCCCCCTTATAAGAGGGATTTGCCACATCTATAACATGCTTCTTACAAGTCTACTAAAACCTACTCCCAGCACTCCAGAGTACCTCCCATAGAAATAACAGTAACTGTTGCTTTGAGTTTTGCTGAGTGGAAACCCACTGCCCTACAGCAGCCATCAGTTGTCCTTTGGCTCTCTCACATAGAAATGCCATGTGTAATCACTGTGGTTCTTTTTCTACAAGAACAGAAAGTAGGATGAGGAGGGGAGCCGTTCCTAATTGTTCACCTCCCTATGAGGAAAAATATATGAAGTTATAGATATCTTGGGTTCAGCCAAGAGATCAATTGCCATGCATGTGATATTGAAGACAAGCAACAGAGGTTGATCCCTTCTTACAGAAATATGTACATACACAAATTACTAAATAAGAACTACTTTCAGGGAGAGGTGATTCTACAACAAAATAGGTACTCACAGACAACCCAGAGGAGAAGATACTCCCTCGACAAAAGAATTACACTACACTTCCAATGTCTAGATCTCTACCCTGGTAACAGACAACTTGCACCCCAAATGCTATTACTGTACATAAGAGTATTTTTTTTACATGCCCAACACTCCCACAACAAAAACAGTTTCATCTGTAAGTGAGGGATCAAGGATGAATGTCTGCTTGAGGTGGTCCTATAAGAGGAGGTTTATAGAAAATTGTCTCGACATTTGTTAATCTTGTCACACATACCTCCTCCTGGAGGTGCAGCTCATCATGGCACTTGCCCCAAACTGGGCCTAGATCTCTATAGTAGTTTTGTATTTGCATGTTCCCTCAATGTTTTCACATAAAGAACACTGACATCCAATGATTGATTCCCCTCCTCCTCCAACCATCCCCTGACAGAAACAAACCCAGAGTAATGCAACAGAACTTTCCAACCTTTCTTACCAGACAGATTTAAGAAATATCCCACTGACCAGTGCATGATACTGAAGAGCAGATACAGGTTTCCAGTTGGTCACACTCAAGGCAACAGTTTCATTCTCATAGTGATTGTGGACTGATTTATGGCTGTACCCAGATGCCTTGACCACAGTCTCTTGCAAGAGAACCAAGACTATAAATTGATTGATTGATGGTTAATCGTATACAAAATACAAATATATTGATCAATCCATTACCCCAGGTCCTAAGTCCCATAGCTCTAAAGTAACTGGCAACAGCCGCAGGATTGTCCCTGAAGTCACTCAAGGAATACAAATATTTATTTTGACTCACTGTCAAACAGATGAAGCAAATAACTTGGCAGTCTCGTAGTAAACATTTAATTCTAAATAGTTCTGCATAATTCCAAGTTGATTGCATTTGCTTTGCAGAAAACTTCAAATGCATAGTTAAAGACAAGTTCTCACGGGGTTAAACTCTTTTTAACATACTAGCATGTTCTGTATTATTTGTTCTGCATATACTATACAATTTTATTCAATTGATGAGCAGACAGGAGGGGAAGTTTAATTTACAAGTTTGTCTGATGCCAGCCTTTTAGACTATGTAAAATTGTATTGCATGTGTTGGTACATATGTGCCAGCTTGGAAAGGCTATGGCAGTTGACTTGAAGTGGTACAGTTCAGATTCTGAAGTCAAGGGTCAGTATGCATTACGCAAGAAAGTTATTGGGTGTTCCTAATGTAGCCCTGCACCTCAGGAATCCTACAGAGCAGTATGCCTCATCACCATTTTCTCTGCAAACCAAATTTTTCTTCCACATGACTCGCCACAACTGCAAACCTTACAATTTTTTCAAAGAAAATTAGTGGTAGTATTTGATGCATGGGGAGTGGGCAGGAGACAGGGATGAAACCCTTGATATATGGATTGAAAGGTTTGGTGCAATCTTTATATGCTACATATGCTTATTTCAGCAGTGTTATAAAATTAAAAGAACAGTATACCATATTTAGATTTGCACTTGATTCACTAATACTCACCGCACATGCATAATAACAGTGATCATTTCTTCAAGTTACACTAACCAGAAACCCACTGCTGCGTTGGCAGGCTTTGATCCCTGTTCCCTCATGTAAATCTCAAAACGTTGGACTGCTGCCTATGTTGTTTTAGTAGGACTGTTTCTATGTCACTGACTTTTACTAGTAGAGAGATGGGAATAGTCATTGATTGTCATTTCTACATTATAATGAAAAAGATAAAGAAAATACTAAGTTGATTGAGGGATATCGTGGGTGGTCATGTCCAGATGGGTCTGCACGTCCAAAGAGAGGAGAGGATAGTGATGGGTTTTGAAGATTGACAAAAGGGGAGACATCTGTTGTGCAGAACCACCACTTTCCCATTGACTACATGTTGCAGCCTATATTATGGGGATTTTAGTGATGCGCCTACAAACTATAATCACGTAATATTCTTTTATGATTGGAAACTAATCTCCTTTCAATAAAGAATTATGATCACATAACTTCCATTAACCCTTCCTTCTGATACCCTCCTTAAATCTTGCCTTTTCCTCTTCTGCAACTTGCACTTTGGTGCAATATTGTACCAAAGGTTAGAAGCAGTGGTAAACAGTGATGAAATACAATTAATTCTCAGTATCATTACAGCACAGTTTTACATGTATGAGAAATAGAACATTAACCTTACAACTTGGACTGCCCAACAATTTTCTTGTAAAATTTCAGCCTCGTAAGATATACACATGGCTTTGCATCCACAGAATGGTGTTTCGCAATTAAGGCAAATGGGGATATCCTAACAAACAACACAAAATAGAGCTTTGAGAAAAATAATTGGGTGCACTGAAATGGTATCAGTAGAGTATCTACATCCCAAGGCTGTAATCCTTCCCATAGAACAGCACATGAGAATGATAGGCACACAGTTCTCTGCAAGAACTCTTGTCCACTCACCTCTCACATCACATTACACAAACACAACATGAAAACAACCCCAACAGCATTTGTCTCAAATATCTACAATTGCTTACTTTTGCACCAAAATATATCCATAAAAAAATATACTTGTATCACAAAACAAGTACTCCATAATACAGTGATGGCAGTGTAAGATTGTACACAAGGAGAGAAGGATTGGTAAATCATAGTCCAAAGCATCCAGTCCACAATGAATTGAATGCCAAATACTTTACTTCACTAAACTCCTCCCAGAAATCAACCCAGCAAAAAAAAATCACTCCCAAGACAAGCAAGAATAGTATTAGCATACTCACATTCAGGCAACCACTCTGCACTAGAACCATACCAGCCTGGCAAGACCCAACTGTCACAGATGCAACCACCACATAAGACACAGTTCTAAGATATCAGAAGAGGATGGATGACTGCATACCAGATAACTGTCCAGGATGCAACACTTCACCCCATTCTATACAACACATTATTGAAGACTGCATTGTATGCAATCATGCATGCCAACAACACAACATACACTATAAAGGATTTGTGGGAAAACACTGTCCAAGCTGTGGCATTCCTGAGGGAGATGGGACTGTGTAGCGAGACAGTCTAGGAAACAAGCCACAGTGCACTTAAAACTACACTGTTCTACATTCATTCTTGCCAGACAGCAAAACAAAATCTTAGCCCAGTGACTTGTGGGCAGAACTGGTGGCCATGGCTGGTTTGCTAGGGGTCTGCGGGTCTCCCACAAGGGAGCCAGGACAACAGATTAGTCAAATTAGAGCTTCACAGTGCATTGCATGGAGTGCAACTAAATGTTTGAGGAACAATACTGCTGCTGTTCAGGATTAGGACATAGGATGGCATTTCAGTGACATCGTTTCTACACAAGTCATAGAAATGCTAAACAATATTCTTTTCAGTCAACCTGAGGGCATAGGATGACCTTAGGAATACCAATCAAAGGTGCTTGAATATGGCCCAAGCATTTGAGACCCACATGACTATAATTTGAGTATTCTCGCTGGTCAAGTTAAACTTTGTGGGTTTCAAGTGAATGAAGGTACAAGTACATCTGTAGAATACTATAAATGGCTCCCATGGATAGATAGATTATATTTTATAGAGATTATGATCTAAGAATAAAAGATAAAAAGAAAGTACAATGTATTATGATGAGGTCTGGTCTGTTCAGCAACTTGTGCTGGCTGATGTGGTGATCAGTTTACTTGAACAAAAATTGGCATTTTTACACTCAGCAGGTAAACTGTTTACCACACCTTTACTCTTTGACAGGCACTGGATCTACAGGCTTCATCTATGTGTCATCCAGCAAACATTTATGTTATCCATTCAATATTTTGGCAGTTGTGTATTTCATGTCTTGATGCAAGGCAAGCTTGAAGAAATGGTTCTAACATATATAGGGTGGCTATTTCTAAGATATTCTTCAGCATATTGGCACCAGAACTTTGTTGAAAAGCCAAACATCTGTAGCTAAATTAAAGTTGTTGTGAAGTAGGAGTTTTTGAGTGTTGTGTCATTGTGAAGAGGTTTGCTTTTAAAGCGTGATTAGTTGCAGAAGGCTTAATACATCAAGGTAACTTAGTCTTCCCCCTTTTTTTATGCCACCCTGTATTATATATTTTGGTTATTATTGCAAGGGTTATTTTGGTATTCAATTGTTCATATATATATATGGTTTGCCATTACTATTAGTATTAGTTCTGCTTGGTAGCACTCATTATCATTAAATGTTTAAATAATTTTTATTATTATTATTATTATTCCTTTCACTATGATCTAATAGAAAAAATGGATATAAAATTTTATCTTAGTGTTAATATTTGCCCCCGTCCGTGGTATTGGCTGCATGCTATTGTGGAGTTAAAAACTGCCCAGTAGCATCGAGCACCCCTATGGACCAGAACCACACATTTTGTCTGTGATAGAGGAAATCACCATTCATAGAGAGAAGATGATACTTTATTATGCTGCAACTGTCCCTTTGTTATGCTGTCCCCCTACTCTTAATACTGTCCTTTACCACTTCTCTGAATGTTCATTTCCTTTATTTTGCTGAACCCTGTGGTGGGGGAGAAGAATACTGCCACTGAGTGTTCCCATTTGAGTCATAAAAGGTGAAAAAATCTTGATAAGAATAGGACTATACATCCTACTCTCTGTAGCCCCAAAGGGGACATTACTAAAAAAAAACAAAGGCATAAGAGGGTCTGGGAGGAGCTTTCCAACCATAACCCTAAGGTCTGGGTCTTTTAAGATCTGTGGTTGTGGTGCAGATGAGAGGAAAAGGGAAGAGATCAGCAGTATGTTTGTGAGAAGAAAGATGGATAAATTGGCACAGAGTGAAGCTTGAAAAGAGGGGGGGTGAGTTTGAGTTTGGGAGTGGAGTTGGGTGGGTGTCAGGAGTGAGGAGAGAAAGGATGGCTATACTAGTATGTGAAGAGATAGGTAAATGTGTGGTGGAATGGAAGGTTTTTTCAAGGTTTATGTGGATAAAGGTGAAAATGGGAAGAGAGATGTGGGTTTTTGTAAGTGCATATGGGCTTAGTGAGAAGAATGTAGAGGAAAGGGAGGCTTTTTGGATTTAAGTGACTGCATAGAGGACTTAGGGAGAAATATTAATGTAGTGGTATTAGGAGATCTTAATGCTAGGGTAGGAAATTAACCACTAGATGGAGTGGTTGGGAAGTGTGGAGTTCCAGGAAAAAAATCATGGAGATGTGTCTAGAATAAGAAGTTATTATAAATATAGTGTTTAGGAAGAAAGTCAAGCTTAAGTATACATGGGAGAGGGTGGTAGTTATGGCTTTAATGGACTTTATAGTAGTAACCAGGAGAAGAATAGCAAGAGATTTAGATGTACATGTTCAAAGGGGAGAGAGTGAGTAGAATATCAGATCATTTTTGTGTGGAAGGTAAGTTGAGAGTGGAGGATGAATGGAGAAAGAGGAAAAGGACAGAAGGTAGGGAGGTGCTTAGAGTAAACTGCTTAAATGAGAAAGAAAAGGAGAAGGAGTACAAGAAAAAGCTGAGAGAGGAATGAAAGTGAAGGATAGAGTAGAACTAGGAGTGGAGGAGGAAAGGGGATGGTTCAAGGAGGGAGTCACAAGGTATACAAAGATCTTGTGTGGAACAAGAAGGAGAGGAGGAAATAGATGGAAGGGTAGTGAGTGGTGGGAGGATGAAGCAAAGGAGGTTATAGAAGAGAGGAAGCAAGCATTCACAGATTGGTTACAAGATAGGATGAGAGAATCGTATGAGAGGTACAAAGAAAAGAGAAGTAAAGCATAAGATAAAGCAGCCAAAAAGGAGAGCAGATGTGAAATGGGGTAAGAATATGACAGAAATTTTTTAAGGTAATAAAAAGATGTTTTGGAAGGAAATTAAGAGAGGAAGAGGAGGTGAATCAAGTAGAGAAGAAAAGGTAAAAGGTACAGATGGAGAGATGATAATGGAAGAGACGTAAGAGGAAGATTTTAGGGAGTTGCTTAAATGTGAAGGATAGGGAGGGAAAGGTAGTTGCAGTGGGAAGTGCTAAGAAAATGACAGTGATGAATGAGGAGAAGTAAGGAAAGATGATGTGAAAGCAGTTAAGATGATGGGAGCAAGGCACCTGGGTTGGGTGGGTGTCATGTGGAGTGGCTAAAAAGGCAGGTACATTGATGGTAGACTGGCTGATGAGGTTGTTTAATGTTTGTCTAAGAGAGGATAGAGTGCTGGAGGAATGCCTGCATAGTTCCACTTTACAAGGGAAAAGGGGACAAGTTTGAGTGTAGTAGTTTGAGAGGGATCAGTTTGTTGAGTGTAGTTGGGATGGTTTTGAAAGGATTAAGAGAGGAACGGGAGAAACTGGTGAGGAAAAGTGTGGGTTTAAGACAGGTAGGGGTTGTGTGGATCAGATGTTTGTGGTAAGGCAGATTACAAAGGATTACAAAGGCAAAGCATGCCGACAGGAGACCTTTTGATCCATATCTAGGTCGGATGCAAAAAAAAAAAGAAAAAAAGAAAAAAGAAATCATAATAATAAATTAAAACTATAACAATGTAAATAACAATTAAAATACATAAATAAATGCATTGGTATAGTTGAATAACAAACAAACAGGTAAATAGTAAATGATAATAAATTGACATATAACTAATAATAAATGAAAATCAGACAGACAGACAAATTATAACAAAACAAAAACAAATAACATAACATAAATTATAATAATTACAGCATCTTACTTAGGTATTTATCTAAATGATTCTTAAAGCTTCGAACTGAACTACATTGCACTACCTGTGCAGGAAGTTTATTCCATTCATTAACTACACGGTTGGCAAAGTTGTTTCTACCTACTTCCAAATTGAATCTATTTCCGGACAGTTTGAGACCATTGTTTCTTGTCGGATTCTCATTCAATGTGAAAATTTGGTCACTTTTGATGTTGTCAATTCCCTTTAAAATCTTAAAGACCTGTATCAAGTCACCTCTGAGTCTACGCTTTTTTAGGGAAAACAGATTCATGTGCTTAAGTCGATTTTCGTATGATTTATTTTTGATATTTGGAATCAGTTTTGTGGCTCGCCGTTGTACTTTTTCCAGTCTGTCAATATCTTTAATGAGATTCGGTGACCATACGGAAACAGCATATTCCAAATGTGGACGAACTAACGATTTATATAGCTTGTTAATGAGTGATGGACTTTTGAAATCAAAAGATCGCGCAATCAATCCCAGAATCTTATTTGCTTTCTCAGAGGCTGAAATACACTGCTTGGATGATTTGAGGTCGTTACTGATAATTACGCCGAGATCTTTTTCACTATCCACTTTTGTTAACGAATTTCCAAATAACTTGTAATCGTACTTGCTGTTATTTTTACCTATGTGCATTACCTTGCATTTACTTGTGTTAAATTTCATTAGCCACTTTTCAGACCATTGCTGTAATTTATCTAAATCTTCTTGAATATCTAATTGGTTTGAGTGATCATTTGCCACTCCGCACAGTTTTGTATCATCAGCAAATTTGGAAACAGTAGATTTTAGTCCATGGTCTATATCATTTATATATACTATGAATAGAAGTGGCCCAAGAACGGAACCCTGAGGAACTCCACTTGCAACACTCACTTGCAACACTCACTTGCAACACTCACAGATATGTGAGAAAGCTTTAGGAAAAGGTAAGGATATTTTTTTGGGCCTTTATATATCTGGAAAAAGCTTATGAAAGGATAGACAGGAAGGCACTGTGGGAGGTATTGCAGATATATAGGATAGGAGAAAAGGTGTTAAGTGCAGTCAAGAGTTTTTACAAAAGCAGTAGGACCTGAAAGAGTGGTTTGAGATAAAGGTGAGACTTTGCTAGGGATGTGTTATGTCACCTTGGCTGTTCAATTTATACATAGATGGGGTGATGCAAGAGATAAATGCAAGAGTAATGGGTGGGGGATTTGAGATGGTTAAAGAAAATGGAGAAAGGTGGAAGATAAGCCAGTTTTTGTTTGATGATGACACTGCACTTGTAGCAGGATCAGAGGGATTAAGGAAGTAAGTGACAGTTTAAGAAGGTGTGCGAAAGAAGGAAGTTGAAGATAATGTGGGTAAATGTAAGGTGATGAGATATACAAGGGGAGAATGTGGCAGCAAATTGGAAGTGAGTATTAAGGGAAAGAGACTGGAGGAAGTGGATAGCTTTAGATACTTGGGTGCGAATGTGGTTGGAAAGGGAGGAATGGAGGTGGAGGTAGAATGTAGATTGAGAAAAGCAAGTTATGCATTGGGGGGTTAAAAAGTGTAATGAGAAATGGACATTTGGGAATGGATGCCAAGAGGAAATTGTATGAAGGAATGATTGTGCCAACAGCACTGTATGGGACAGAAACATGGAACATAAGATAGGAGTTTGAATGTGTTTGAGATGAAATACCTGAGAAGTATGGTAGGGGTTACTAGGTTGGACAGAGTAAGAAACGATGAGATGAGAAGGAGAGTAGGGTGTGGAAAGGGAGTTGGGAGATAGGGTGGATGAAAGAGTATTAGATGGTTTGGATACATGTAAAGAATGGGTGAAGAAAGATTAGTAAAAGAAGTGTGGAAAGCAGTGGTGGGAGTGAACATGAGGTGGTGACCAAGGATGAGATGGATGGATGGGGTGAAAGGAGTATTGGGAAGGAGGGGAATATCTGTTGAGGAAGGAAGGGAGAAGACAGAAGATAGGGGTGAGTGGAGAATAGTTGTGTTTGGATGATGCTGTGATGCATGGGAGTGGGTGAAGGAGTAAGTGTGAATGATATTTTGATGCAGCCCAAAGGGATTTCTTGTCTTCTCATTTTCTGCATGATGGGAAGGCACCCATTAAATGACACAGCCTTGCTGTGAATGTGCTGTCTTGTGACACTGCTTCTGACCCAGGGCAGTGGGCGAGATGCAGGGATGACCCATCTTCCAGGTGGAGCCAAGATAAGAGGGAGGGAGGGGTGGTGAATGGGAGTGGAGTATGTGGGAATGGAATGGGTGGGAGTGGATTTTATGCTATTGTTTTTTGGCCACCTCCCTTGTAAGGGGGAAAAAGCCATTGCTATATATAATATTTACTTGAGAAATTTCATTACTCTATGCTCTTTTCAACATATAGATTTGAATTTATTTGAATAGATTTGTAAATACATACTATAGTACTTGACAAAAGTTTGGGTCAGTTGCTTGCCAGACAACATACATCTTGGTAAAATGGTGGTAAAATATCATTGTTCTTACCTTTAATACTTTCTTGTGTACTCATTATATCTCCTCACTTCCTTTAGGCATTGTGGTATGGAAAGAGCAAGGCTACAGTGCATTTTCGTGGATATTTTACTCAAAGACTTCTTGATTTCCTTCTCAAACTTTGGCAGTGTTGACATCCTTTCCCCATGAATTGTGTTGAACTACCAGCAATATACATAAAACTTTTCACCGTATGGATGAAGAGATGATGAAAGAATTTCATAGAAACTCTGATTCTTCCAAGACTGGAGCATGCATCAGTGATGTCGTTCCAAAAGAGACAGAAAGATGTAAGCAAGATTCACAGGATACAAAGAGCAACAACACCCAACCTAGCAGATAAGCCATATGAGGAAAAACTAAAAGCTATGAATATGCCAACATTGCAAGATCAAAGAGAAAAAGGGCTTGATTTCATTGTTCAGATTGCTATAGGGGGTAGACTATAATGAATGAAAAGATTCCCTGATTATGGGAGGTCCATGTCATGAGAACAATTTGAAAAAGACTCAGTATCTAAAGGATGTGAATACAGTTTTCCATACTAGTGCATAAATACTATTAATTGCTTAGATGGTGCTATAGCCCTAGCTTGAATTAGAACATGAATTCAAGTCATGATCTATATACCAAGGGCTTCTTTCCTCTTATAAGGAAGGTAGCCATGTCAAAGGCACTCACCCACTCCCATCCCCTCTTATCTTAGCTTCTTATGGATGAAGGGTTATTCCTGTCTCCTGCCCACTACCCAGGTCAGCTAATGCAGCAAGGCACAGCTGGGCTGCTTCACTCACACAGTGACAACCCCCCTCCCCTCATACAGAAAATAGATAAGACGAGGAGAAATCCCTTTGGGCTGCATCAAAATATCATTCATACACAACCAGTCTCCACTCATCCCCATCCCTTGCCTTCTCCCTTCCTTGCTCAACAGACATTCCCATCTTGCTCAAAGCTCCTTCCACCCAATCTATTCATCTCATCTTCAGTCATCCCTTCAAGTTCACTCCATCCACTTCTGCTTTCCACACCTCTTCATTCTTTTCAAGTGTCCAAACCATCCCAATACTATTTCATCAGCCCTATCTGTCATCTTCCTTTCCACCCCTACTCTCCTCCTCACCTCCTCATTTCTCACTCTATCCAACCTTGTAACCCCTACCATACTTCTCCTTTCTGCCTCTCTTAAATTCCAAGTCTCCACCCCATACAGTCATAGACATGATCAAATGAATTCAAATCTGAGCATAATTGAAAAAAATATGGAAATATTGCCCAAGTCGGAATGATACATGAATTTGAAGCTAGGTATAATTGGAGAGTAAGAAACAGGACCCCATGAGCATTACTCCTCTCCTGTATACTACATTTAGGTAAATACAGTCCCTAGACATATCCGATCACAAAAGGTCACTGAGACAGACACCCATAACAACCAAAAATTATTGATAAATTTTTTAGCTGGCAGAAAACCTCAGAAGAACCATTTCTCAGTTACCAAAGGAGCACTATTCAACCTATTCACAAATTACCTCCCCACACCAAATCCAGGACATACCATCAAAGCTGTCATCTATGCAGATGACCTAACAATCTCAGCCAAGCACAGCAACTACAAAATGGCTACCAAAAACACCAAAATATACCTTGACGATCTGTAACTGTGAATGGAAACTTCCTCCCAAAAATCATCATTAACCACTTCAGTACGACTCAAATTCTCGTGTGCAGCATTGCCTGCCTTATGTAATTTGCATCACACCACTCACATTATAAAATAGAAAGTTACTGCTTTATTACTCATTCTCTTTTACTCTGAGTAATAATAAACACAGAAAACATGATCAAACCAGTTAACAGAATCTGGGGTTAACTCATGGACAACTACAAAAAATATAGAGACGCCGATACCGGCATCCTCATGTATCCACTTGCGCCTCATGACACCTATGTAGGCATCCTTGTACTGAAGTGGTTAACACTGTTCACTCTAGATGACTGCAAATCAAAGAAACCCAACAATAGCAAGAACTGGTTTTGATCAGAAACAATCACAGTACATAAGCAACTCTAAGAATCCACCCTACCCACATCAGCTGCTGTCTTCAGTGAACTTTATTCTGTAACCTCATGGGCTAAAAACTATGAACTCAGTTTTTTCCACCTTAAATTCAATCATGCATTTCTGCACATGTTGCTCTTGGAGATACATTTTCACTATATCTCCAAAATACTCCTCCCATTTGTTGAACAGACTTAATTTCTAGGTCTGATCCTCTAGTTTTACAATCACCAAACAGAACACACTTAATACCTCATCCTCCGTTGCCCATGCTAGACAACAACACAAAATCTCCTGAGTGAGTTATTGGCTAATTCAGTGGTAGTTACCAGTTACTGGGAGTTGTAGGTCTCATGCAAGAGAGACCTAGGGCAATGGATTAATTGATTAATCCTCAACTTGTGTCTTTCTTGTATCCCTTACCTAAAACATTTACCAATTTCCTGTCTTCGAGCCTGTAGCCTCAAATTACAATCTTATTCCCTTCCCTCACCTGAAACCCCTCAAATGCTAGAGCCCATGCAATCTCTTTGCCTACACCCCAGCACATGTTTTCCACAATACACCTAGGTCTCTTAATCCAACACTTGCCAACTGCCATTTGTGCAGACATTTGAGCCCAGGACATAAATTCATTTTGGGAATTTGTATTTTATGTTGTAGGGCAGTTCCTGAAGTGGGTTTATGTCCTGGGCCCAAATGTCCACACAAGTGATGGTTGGTGAGTGTTGGATTAAGAGACCTAGGTGTACCCAGTAAAGAATTTATTTGTTTTAAGTGGCTGAGCGGGTTAGGGTGTTGTTACTTACGCCAAAGGCCAAGGGGATGGTGGTTCGAATCCTGCCACTGGCAAAGTTGAACCAAGGGCATGGTTCATTAAATTCCATGCTACAAAGTCCTCTGTAAGGGCCACTGTCCTAACCTTCTGAAGGGAGGAGTTTGTGACATTAAACCATATCATCAAGAGGATCCCTCCACTTCTGCTCCAATGTTCACAGACATCACTATAATACCTCTTTTTAAGGAAAGACCAGAGGCAGTGGATTGATTCTTCCCCCTTTTCACAGTGAAAGCTCCCCTACTCTTACTAGTGTAAGCTAACGACATGAAAAAATAGTCCCACACCAATACAACACAGACAATTTTTTTTCTCCCTCTCCCCCAGAGATTTGTGGGAGGGCATGAGGACTGTTATCAACTGATGTGAGCCTGCAGATTTCCTATCAGTGAAACTTGACACTGCTTCTGACCCAGGGCAGTGGGCAAGGTGCAGGGATGACCCGTCATCCAGGAGGTGCTCAGATGAGAGGGAGGGTGGGAGGGGTGTGGAGTGTATTTAGGGATGAAATAGGTGGGAGTGTTTTTATGCCTTTCCCTTTTTGGCTACCTCCCTTGAAAGGGGGAAAAAGCCTTGGTATATGTATGTATGTATGTATGAAACTTGAGGCAACAATTATCATTATCTTCTGTAGCACCTACTCAGCACAGACCTTCATGGGTTACTGATGTTTATATACTATCTATACACCAAAGGTTTCTTCCTCTTTATGAGGGAAGTAGCCACCAAAGGCATGCACCCACTCCCACGCTGATCCATCACCCACTTATTTCCTTTTCATCTTAGCTCCTCATAGATGAAAGGTCATACCAGTCTTTCACTCACTGCCAGTTATAAACAATGCAACAAGATACAGCACCTCCATAGCAGTTCCAGCCACTTCCTTTACATGGTGACTCTCCCTCCTCATTCCCTCATACCAAACTAGAGATGAAAAGAAATACCTTGTTTACATGTTTACATAATCATACATATACAATGTTTAAATACATATATACAGTATATCCAAGGCACTCTCCTCCTTAAGCCAGCTTTTCAAATTCATTGGGTTATGGGCACCATGGATATTAAAAGCCCCAACACCTTTACATAAAGCTTTTAGGAGGCCATGTTGTCAGATCGGAGGAAATAAAAAATAATTATAATTTGTTCAGTTTTGTTTTATTTATACCTTCTCGCAGGCCAGACTGATGTGCACACAAGCTGTGTGTACCAAGCTTTGCAGGTCTTTTTTTTTTTTTTTTTTTTTTTACACTTTGATAGTTATACCAGTGCTAGTTGCCAGTTTGGCAGAAATAATAATATTAAAAAAGTAACTTCACTGTTTTTTATTTAATTTTTATTTTGGGTTTTCCAACGTTGGCAGGCCCATTATCCAATAAATAAAAAGTCTGGCCGTATTATAGGAGTGGATGAGTCAAAGTACATATCCACTACTTTGACTATAACATTAAGAAATGACCACATGGATCTTGAACAGAGTTGCATAATGTTCTACAACATGAAAGAAAACAATCAGGAAACTATAAATTAAAGCCCATTTCAATATTCACAATTTATTAAATTTCTTAATAAAAAAAAATCAACAATAGTCATGTCTTATAAGGATATTCTAATCAATTATAGTCACTTATGTTCCATCTACTTTTGTCTTCTGTTTCAACTTTTGTTTTATCTTCCCCGTCCTTTGCCCTGGTCCTTTATTCTTCTGAATACCCTGGTTATTCTTTTGCTGCAGTTTTCCCTTATTCTTCTGGCTACCTCGGTTATTCCTTTGTTGTTTTGCCTTCTTCTGACCACCCTGATTCCCATGCTGTGATTTTCCCATCTTACCAATAACTGCCAGATTCTTCTTCTGTGCCTGCATCAGCACTTCTTTCTCCATAGGTTCTATAATGCTTCCCATCTTGGTAATTACAGGTTGTTTTGTCAGTTTACGGTGAACTAGCTCAGGCACAAAGTTTCGACCAATGGGGGCTCTGACTGAAGCTTCAAAGTCTTTGACACTTGAAAAGTCCCTAGGCAAGTCGCTCACCTGTAAAACATTCAAGAAAAAGACATAAAATTTTGAATGTGTGTGTGACATATATATATATACATATACCAGAGGCTTTTTCCTCCTTACAAGGGAGGTAGCCAAAGTCAAAGGCATAAATCCACTCCCATCCATTTCATCCCTACATACTCCACTCCCATTCACCACCCTTTCCTCTTTTTTTTTTTTGGCTCGTCCTAGATGATGGGTCATCCCTGCATCTTGCCCACTGCCCTGGATCAGAAGCAATGCAGCAAGACACAGCAAAACCAGAGCAAGGTCACTTCATTTAATTGGCAACTCCCCCCCCTCTCTCCCTCCCCTCATACAGAAAAGATGGGGAGAAATCCCTTCGGGCTGTGTCAAATTGTCATTTATATATATATATGTATATATATATATGTATATATATATATATATATATATATATTATATAATATATATATATATATATATATATATATATACATACATATACATATATACACTGAATGGTTCCCAGTGATCAATTAATATCTTTTTTCAACCACAAATCACTTTTAATTCCATGCCATCGCAGTTGAGACTGAAGAATCTTTCGATGGAGACATCCGTTGGAAATTGAAACGTGGACGAGCCGAGGATTCGAACCCAGCTAACCCGTAACAAAGTTACAGTGCCTTAAACAAATACGCTATCAAGATATATACTGTATATATATATATATATATATATATATATATATATATATATATATATATATATATATATATATGAGGAGAACAGGGATGGTTAGGGAGTTGGGAGATAAGGTGGATGAAAGAGTATTGGGATGGTTTGGATACATGGAAAGAATGAGTGAAGAAAGAGTAGTAAGAGATATGGAAGGCAGATGTGGTGGGAGTGAACATGAGGGGGCGACCTAGCATGAGGTGAATAGTGGGAGTGAAAGGGGCTTTGGGGAAGAGGGGAATGTCTGTTGAGGAAGGACAGGAGAGGACAGAAGACAGGGGTGAATGGAGAATGGTTGTATATGAATGATGTTGTGATGCATGAGGTGGAATGGATGGTGGGATGGGGGGTGAGGTAATATGTATGAGAAAAATTTGACACAGCCCGAAGGGATTTCTCCCAGTCTTCTCCTTTTCTGCATGAAGGGACAGAGAGGGGGGGGTCGCCGATTTGATGAAGCAACCTTGCTGTGGAGGTGCTGTGTCTTGAGTCACTGCTTCTGACCCAGGGCAGTGGACATGGTGCAGGGATGATCTGTCATCCAAGAGGTGCCAAGATAGGAGGGAGGGTAGAGAGTGGAGTGTATTAGGGATGGAATGGGTGGGAATGGTTTTTATGCCTTTGTTTTTTGGCTACCTCCCTTGTAAGGAGGAAAGAGCCTTTGGTATATGTATGTATGTATGTACAGTATATGTATGTGTGAGTGTATATATATACACACACACATTATGTATGTATAAACAAATATAAAATCACTTACCATAAGTTTTCTTAAGTTATTATGAAGGTCTGCCTTTTCATTATAGATGACGTGGCCAAGTTTGGAATCCTTGCGTTTGGGTTTTGGCACTTTCACCCTGGAAAATTTTTTATTACTGGTCAATTACTTGTCTTAGTTCTCTCTTGCATGAGACCCTGTGGCCTCAGGTTAACTGGCAAAAGCACCTGGTATGCCCTGTGAGTCGCTCACATAGGAAATATTTTACTACTGTCTCAATGGTACTAATGTTAAACAGTGCATCACATTTTCCATGCCTTCCATGTGATGCAAGGTTCTTGGGCAGATTGTGTCCATTTCCAAACCAACTCTCTGTATGGATCAATCTGTAGCCTTAATTCTCCCTTGCAAAAGATGTTTTCTATATTCTGTACTGTATAAGTGATGGGCAGTGTAATGACATATTCTGTGTCTTGAATAATAACACCAGTTCCCTAAAGTTCCTTTGGACTGTTGTCTGTATTGCATTAACGTTTGGAGAGAGATTCTAAGTCACTGGCTGAAAAGTACAAGCAGGAAGGGACCTAATGAAGAAGTTGATGGAGAGATCTTGGACTTAATCTGGAGATTAAGTGTCAGCCCCTCAGGGCTGCACCTCCTGATGGAGATGAGGGTGTTGATAGACTTTGAAAATGAACAGCTGCACTATCCATCTTACAGGACCAATGGAAGCAGGCACCCATCATTGGTTAATGTTCTATGTCTTCTATGTAAGGGAAGGGGGAGAGGGAGATGTATTTAGGTGGATGAGCAGGGCCAAGTCTTCCTGCACAGATCTGTGTGCATATAATTTTCATGTGCTTTATGGGAGTGTATTTTGGTTTTCATATGTCTATGCTCTTTCAGTGGTTTTGGTGCATCCTGTTAGTATTCTCAAAGCTTTATTTTGCTTAGTTTGTATAGTGTCTCTGTTTTCCTAATTGTTGAGAACCATGCTGTGGATGCAGAGTAGTATGGTTCTCAGGAACTGTTAGTAGACTGTGAGTGGATTTTCCCTCTTCTAAATTATTCTTGATCTGATCTTTGATACCTAGGTTGTTGTTGTTCCCTAGACTGTCCGAGCAGTCCCGTTGATACCTAGGTTGAATGTCATGTACAAGTGAGGCCCCAAATTTTGGAATTCTTTTCCAATGGAAAGGTTTGGCCACTCAATTTCATAAATGTGTTTGAGATGAAATGCCTGAGAAGTATGGTAGGGGTTACTAGGCTGGACAGAGTGAGAAATGAAGAAGTGAGGAGGAAAGCAAGGGTGGAAAGGTATTTGGGAGACAGGGTTGATAAAAGAGTATTGGGATTGTTTGGACACATGGAAAAAATGAGTTAAGAAAGATTAGTAAAAGAGGTGTGGAAGGCAGAGGTGGAGGAAGTGAACAAGAGGTGTGGAAGGCAGAGGTGGAGGAAGTGAACAAGAGGTGTGGATGGCAGAGGTGGAGGAAGTGAGCATGAGGTGACAACCAAGGATGAGATGGATGGATGGGGTAAAAGGAGCATTGGGAGAGAATGGGATGTCTGGTAAGGAAGGAGAGAAGATAGGGGTGAGTGAAGAATGGTTGTGTATGGATGATGCTGTGATGCATGGAGGGGAAGGGGATATAGGGGGTGAGGGAGCATGTGTGAATATTTTAACACCACCCAAAGGGATTTATCCCCATCTTCTCTTTTTCTGTATGAGGGGACAGATAGAGGGGTCACCAATTAAATGAAGCAGCCTTGATGTGGATGTGCATTGTCTTGGTGCACTGCTTCTGACCCAGGGCAGTGGGCGAGATACAGGAATGACCCATTATCCAGGAGGGGCCAAGAAAATAGGGAGGGAGGGGTGGTGAATAGTAGTGGATTATTTGGGGATGAAATGGGTGGGAGTGGATTTATGCCTTTGACTTTGGCTACTTCCATTGTAAGAGGGAAAAAGCCCTTGGTATATGTATGGGTTATTTCTTTTATTCATATTTGTCTAGAACAGGGGTTCTTAACCTTTTTTCTCCAATTCCCCACTTTTTAATGAGCCAACTCTCCATTTCCCACCACAGCATCAGTCTTTGACAAATTCGATTTTAACCCATGCAGTATTTAGTACGTAAATATATGCTTTGCTTTTTTGTGCCATTTTACGGCCTTTAATTTTTGTTTGCATATATTAGATTTTTTACTAACAGTTATCACATGGAAATAAAATACATATGAAAAGACAGTGGTTCTTCTGTCCGACTGGTCATTCCACACTTGGCAACTCCACCATTCCCCACCAGTGGGGAATTCCCCACAGGTTAAGAACCACTGGTCTAGAATGAGTAATCCTTCTGATGATTTTTGAGAGGCCTCCATTCTGATTGAAATCCATAAATGCCTAAGTACCTACTAAGGTTATGTATGCAATACTGTACAATTTAGATGAGTACATTTCTTATTAAAGTATTATTTCAACTTTGTAGTTAGTTTTACAGTATGTTTCATATATGTTAATCAGCCCATATACCTGCATATCTTACATTTGATCAAAGAAATTGTTGTTTAACCAGCAATATCATTTAACTAACAATTTGAAATCTATGTGGATGCCAGCTTAACAAGTTTACTATACACTCATAGTCCACTCTTGGACTTCCTCCTTGAAATATACCCATTCTTCCTCTAATCTTGGTTTTCCTTTACTCTTCACTACATCCCACATTTTTCTCAAATTTGTTTGATATAATTTCTCTTTTTCATTCTAATTAATTTGCTCACTTTCAGCATTAGTCTGCCTCACTTTTTCCCTTCTACACTCTCAATTTCTCTTCTGCCAAACAATGAGCTGACAATCCACTGTCATTTCTCCTGAATTTGTTTACACCCAGAACTCTTCCAATCTTCCTTTTGAGCACCACTTAGTCCATTAATGCCTTGTCAACTACTCTCCCACCCATCACCCTGGTCCATGTATACTTATGCCTGCCTTTCATAAACATTATTTTCACTATCATTATTTCTCTTTCAATACATCTTTCCAATATTTTTATAATTCCTTTACACCATCTCCATCCACCCAAACATACATACCTACATATACCAAAGGCTTTTTCCCCCTACATGGGAGGTAGCCAAAAGAAAAAGGCATTGAAACCACTCCCACCCATTCCATTTCCTATATATTCCACTCCCCTCCACCCTCCTCCCTCCCTCTTATCTTGGCACCTCCTGGATGATGGGTCATCCCTGCATCTTGTCCACTGCCCTGGGTCAGAAGCAGTGTCGTAAGACAAAACCACATCCACAGCAAGGCCGCTTCATAAATTCGGCGACCCCCCCCACCCTATCTGTCCCCTCATGCAAAAAAGGAGAAGACGGGGAGAAATCCCTTCGGGCTGCTTCAAACATGCCTCAGTATATCTGGATGAAAAGTGGGCCATGTCTGTGTAGTTGAAAAGAATAACATTATCCCTTGGGTTTTCCTAAGGATCCCCACTGAGATGGGATGTGTTCAAAATACAGTGACAAGAGTAACAACAAACTAACAAATAAACTTACGTGAACCTCTTGATTTTAGTCTTTGACATCTCTATGTTGGGCCCTGTCCAGTCACCCCACCCTGGCATAGCCATACACAGGTCTCCTGGAGTGCCTTTCTTCACAGCTTCCTCTTTTTCTGACCTGAAAATTGGATAGTTTAAATAACAAAACAAGAGCAGCAACATATATTGTCAACTTCTTTAATGGGCACTCTCCACTCCTGCCCAGTAGAGTTGGTGCTGGCAGTTTTATCTATTAGAATAGTCCCCCACATTTGAATCACAACCTTCAGTCCATGATCTATCCTAGGGTTGGCTATAATTGTTTTACATGAGCTTAAACAATACTATAATATGAAAGAAATTAAACAGACTAATCATGATAGTTTTCACTTTTTTGAGTACAGGGTTCTCCCAGCTGAATAATCTTGCCCTGGCCAGAATAAAGCCTTTCAGAGAAATGACAGGTTAAACAAGTACATACTTGAAATCACTGATCAAGTAATCATCAGCAAATGCTTCTCTGATGATGTCCTGAGGATCATCATCCTTATCATCTTCTTCACCATCATCATCGTCATCAAGGGCTTCTCCATCTGCCATTCTTTCTGGCTTACCACTGTTCAATGTTTTCGTTTTAACCTTGGGTAGAAAACAACCATAATGTCAGATCATTAACAACAGAATGATTAGTATTCCACTACTGATAACTGACACTTCTATCCTTGCAGAAAATACTATGCTGAAGAGGTGGAGTTGTTGATGTGGTAAAGGAAATTTAAGCAGGGAAACAAAAGAAGGAATAGTACAAGTTATTCTCTTTTCAGTGGTGATTAATCCACAATCATGAAAGAATGCTGCATGACAGGTCCACAGGGGTGTCACTGAAGTCCCATAACAATAACAACTGCTTTGAGTTTCAATAACTGGAAACCCACAGCTACTGACAACAGTCCTTGGGCCTTCCAAAAGATATCTCCTGGAAAAAAATGGACTTGTCTGTGTTGCCTTAATGTGGGGCTGTTTCTGTTATTTGTTTGTAATAACAGGAGGGGTGCATTACCAGTTCTTAGCTCTCCTTATTTGAAAAAGTTGAGGATATAAAATTCAAGATGATAGATATCCTTCCCAGTTCTAAGACTGAGAGTAAATCCCTCAGGGCATCTCCAGATAAAGGTAAGGGTGTTCACAGGTTTTGGAGATGTATGCCAAGGAGATAATTCTCATTGACACCTGCCTCACAGGACCACCAGTTGCTGGTATCCACCATTGGTGTCAACCCCTAAGGTAGTGAGTGCATGAAAGCTAAAGTCAATACTCCATAAGGGAAAACATGAATGAAAAGTATATCTAGTATCATAACACTTCTCTAAAAGTCCTATAAGCATTAGTCTGCCTCCCTCACTTTTTCCTTTCTACACTCTCCCTCAGTGAAAGCATATAAGATTTTAGGACTGATTGCTGATGTTTTGATTTCAAAAGTCCATCCGTTATTGACCAACAATAGATCTATCCATCCACATTTGGAACATGCTGTGTCCGTATGATTGCCAAATCTCATTAAAAATGTTGACAGATTGGAAAAAGTAAGGTGGCAAGCCACAAAACTGATTCTAATTATAAGATATAAATAATACAAAAACAACTTAAAACATATGAATCTATTTCCCCCCCAAAAAAAGTGTAGACTCAGGGTGATTTGTTACAGCTCTTCAAGGTTTGAAAAGGAACTGACAATATCAAAAGTAATTAAATTTTTACACTGAATACGAATCAGGAGAGAAACGAGTTTCAAAAAGCTGACAAGCTGTCAGTACATTGATTTAATTCAAAAGTGGGTAGAAACAACTTCACCAACCATGTATTCAATGAATAGAATAAACTTCCTACAGAGGCAATGTAAAGTAGTACAGGTCAACGTTTTAAGTTTCATTTAGATAGACACCTAAGTAATATGCTGTAATACCTGCCAATTGTTTGGTTCAATTGTATATTCATTCCTACATTTAACTGTCTATTCTTAGCATTTAACCTAATTATGGACCAAAAGGTCCCCTGTTGATATGCTCTTCCTTTGAAATTTTTTGTAAACAACACAATGTACTATACACTATTGCCTACAACAGACAATGGCCCCATGCAGAACCAACACACCAATGAAGATTGGTTCTAACCAGATAATACAAGAGAGATAAGAGAGAAAGAGAAAAAGAGAGTTGTACAGAATATGTTAAGCAAATCTGAATTTTTTCCTCTCACCTGCATAAACTTGGTTGGGTCTATTTCCACTTTCTCTTCCTTCTCAACCTCTTCCTTGCCCTTGTCTTTCAGAAGTATTGTTGGTGAATTTGGCACTCTACCCTCTGTCCATTTCTCTGCAAATTTCTCCACTTCCTCCATGGTGCTGATTCTCTGCAGTGTTTCTGTTGTATTTTCCGTGGTGTTATGCGAAGTGAAATCATACTCCATAATTACTGGTTTGCCCTCAGTAGGCTCCACAGGAATTTTATTCTTTCTTTTTTTCTTCTTTTTGTTCATTTTGTTTGTTTTCTTATCCATTTTTTGTTGGATTTGATATTCTGTTTCATCAAATATTTCATCTATATCAATTTCTTGACTAGTTTTGTCTTTGTCCTCACTCTCTGCTGATTTATTTGCCACTGCCTCTTCGTTCTTGTCAGTTTCCTCTATCCCCTCTACTTTCTCAATCTTTGCTTCACTAGTTGGTCTACCATCTGTTTCCTCTATTTCTTCACTCTCTTCTTCCTGTACCTGACAACTGACCTGTTCATCTTTATCTTCCATTTCTTCTTCCTCTCCCTCCTTCTCTACCCCCT
This sequence comes from Oratosquilla oratoria, assembly GCF_046742065.1. Classification (NCBI taxonomy): domain Eukaryota; kingdom Metazoa; phylum Arthropoda; class Malacostraca; order Stomatopoda; family Squillidae; genus Oratosquilla; species Oratosquilla oratoria. Next base: position 9,158,616 of record NC_134793.1, read on the forward strand.
CTTCTTCTTCTTCACCTTCCTCCTCCTCTTCTTCCTCTTCCTCCCCCTCATCATCATCACTATCACTTTCATCATCTGAATCTTCACCTTCCAATAGCTTATTGATCTCTTCCAACACTCCTCCTTTATCCACCAATGCCTCTTTTTCTTTCTTTTGCTCTTCTTCCTTTGCAGTCTGATCCTCCAAGAACTTTTTCTCAAAAACTTTCCTCTTGTTCACTTCACTCCAAAATTTCTTGAACTTGGTAAAACTTTCATCCTCCTCTTCGTCTTCTCCTTCTTCTCCCATCACTGGACCCTTTCTCTTTTTTCCAGCTGTCAGCCATGGGTTCATGGGATCGTATGTTCCCTTAGCAGCTGCTTCTTCCCGTTCCTGAAAGTAAAATATAACTGTATTATCATTTCATATAACAAGATAATGATGATGATATGGCTTAATCACACAAACATCCCTCTATTGGGAGGCTAGGACAGTGGCCTTTTCAGAGGTTTTTGTAGCATAGAATTTAATGAGCCATGCCCTTGGTTCAACTTCACTGGTGGCAGGGTTCGAACTGCCATCCCCTCGACCTTCACCACAAGTAATAATGCAACTCATTCAGCTATATATGAGTTGCTATATATGTGTGTATATATATATATATACACACATACATATACACACACACATACATATACACACACATCATGTTATAGGTTATATATACATACATATACCAAATGACATTTTTCCCCTACCAAAGCAAAAGACAACTCAAATTATACACTCCATCCTACACCCATCCAAAAACCCATTCATTTTTCCTTCCCATCTAAGGACCTCTTGGATGACAGGTCATCCCTGCCCCCTGCCATACTGCTTGGGTCATAGGCAATGCAGCAAGGCACAGCACTTCCACAGCATGGCTCAATAACCAGAGTTGATTCACCCCCAACATTTTGATGGCAGTGAGGGTGCTCCAATTACAACTTGATAGACAGAAGCTATCATTAATATGTAGACCTAAGGTCTTCTTTCTAGGAACCCTGCAGCATCTAGAAAGCTAGCAATAGCTACTAGCAGAACCCACAAATCTCTTAGCTAAAATCCAGAACCTGGTTTGAGAACAGTGCCAGCCTTGGCATCACATACTGGCACAACCCACAAATCCCCTCACAGAGATCCAGATCTTGGTTTAGGAATAACGCCATCCCTGTGAACAACTATCAGTAGAACCCACAGATCTCTCAGTTGTGATCCAAATCTTTGTTTGGGAATAAAGACCCACCTCCAGCAATAGTTACCACTAGAATACTAAAGATCCGGATCCTGGTTTAGGAACAATGCCATCCCTGTGAAAAACTACCAGCAGAACCCACAGATCTCTCAGTTGTGATCCAGAACCTTGTTTGGAATTAAAGACCCACCTCCGACAATAGTTACCACAAGAGTACTGGGAGTTCTCTCCCCGCCCTAGGTTCTCCACTCAAGTGGAACCTCTCCACAGAAGTATGACAAGATGAAACTAACACATTAGTTTCTAATGTGCTATCACCCCCCTCCAAAACATTAATGACATTGTTGCAAAACAGTTAACCCTTTCAATATAGTACCACTACTATCAAGTATTTCTTGAATTATCTATATACCAAGGGCTTTTTTCCCCCATTACAAGGGAGGTAGCTGAGTCAAAAGGCACATACCCACTCCTACCCATTTCACTCCTATCCACCACCCTTTCCTCTTTCTCATCTTAGTTCCTCATGGATGACTGATCATCCCTATATCCCACCCACTGCCCAGGGTCAGAACCAATGTAGCAAGATATTACATCTACATCTACACACTACAATATATCTTGAATTAACTAAAACAAAATCTTTGTAGGAAAATACTCTGCTGAAGAAGTCAATCTACACAGGTTTAGCCCCTTTAATAGGATAATGTTCCCATGAGTTGAATAATGTTTGGTATTAGCCAAAACAATTCTCAAAGGACATCAGTGTCCTACCTCTATATCAATATATCAAAGGGCTTTTTTTTTTTTCTTTACAAGAGAGGTAGCCAAGTCAACAGACACATACCCATTCCACTCCATCCATCTCCCTTTCCTCCCTCTCATCTTAGCTCTTCATGGATGACAGGTCATCCCTGTATCCTGCCCACTGCTCTGGGTCAGAGGCAATGTAGCAAAGCCACTTCATTTAATTAGCGACTCCTGTTTATGTCCCTTCATGCAGAAAAAGAGATGACAGGGAGAAATACCTTTGGACTACATCAAAATATCATTCACATGTAATCCCTCCCTACCCACCCACCCACCCGTACCCCATACCTCTAAAGGACTTAATAACCTGATTGCCACTTACCTCTAGCACAGCTTTTATATCTTCATTGTCTTTTCCATCTTCATTTATTGCATTTGGATTAATTTTTTTCACCAATTCCTTATGAACAAGTTCATTTTCTTGAACAGCTGCAAGGGACTGAAATAAAAATATTTAATTAAAATTAATTATGAAGTTTTCTTACTATAATTACTGAAAAAATATTTACCATTAAAGAATCTTAAAAACAAATTAGATCTAATTTTCTAATTAGCTTTCTCAAAGGCATACTGGGCAATTTCAGAATATGCTACATGACTATTGTGATGATGATGATGATGATGACAGTGGTACTTCGTACTTCTTACATATAACAATGTCAAATTCTATTAACAAAACTGTGGAGGGGGGAGGATGCAACCACTGCTAAGAGTCAAGGGAAAACCAGGTCTAGGAGACTTTAACCTGGGCACTAGTAACTGGGTCACTGAATGCGCACAGATGTGGGATGAATGAGAGTAAAAAGGAGTATAATTGGTGGTTCAGGAGAAGATAAATGGTCTACCTATCTATATACCAAGGGCTTTTTCCCCCTTCTAGGGGAAGTAGCAAAGTCAAAAGGAACATATGTATCTACTCCCACCCATTTCACTCCCATCCACCACCTTTTCCTCCTTCACATCTTAGCTCCTCATGGATAATGGGTCATCCCTATATTCTTCCCACTACCATTAATCTTACATACATATACCAATGACTTTTCCCCCCTTACAAGGAAGGTAGCCAAAGTCAAAGGCATAAATCCACTCCCACCCATTACATCCCCAAATAATCCACTCCTATTCACCACCCCTCCCTCCCTCTTTTCTTGGCTCTTCCTGGATGACAAGTCATCCCTCCATCTCGCCCTGGGTCAGAAACAATGTAGCAAGACAGAGCACATCCACAGCAGGACTGCTTCATTTAATCAGCAACCCTCCCTCTCTGTCCCCTCATGCAGAAAAAGAGAAGAGAGAGAGAAATCCCTTCGGGCTGTGTCAAAATATCATTCACACATACTCCCTCACTCCCCCATCCCCCACCCACTCCCTTTCATGCATCACAGCATCATCTATACACACCCATTCTCAATTCACCCCTATCTTCCACCTTCTCCCTTCCTTCCTCAACAGACATTTCCCTCTTTCCCAATGCCCCTTTTACCCCATCCATCCATCTCATCCTTGGTCACCACCTCATGTTCACTACCTCCACCTCTGCCTTCCACACCTTATACTAATCTTTCTTCACTCATTCTTTCCATGTGTCCAAACCATCCCAATACTCTTTCATCAACCCTATCTCCCAATTCCCTTTCCATCTCTGTTCTCCTCCTCACCTCCTCGTTTCTCACTCTATACAGCCTAGTAACCCCTACCATACTGCTCAGGCATTTCATCTCAAACACATTTAAAGTCTTCCTCTCTTATGTTCCAGTGTTGTTGGCACATTCACTCCTTCATACATTCTCCTCTTAGCACCCATTCCCAAATGTCTATTTGGTGGTACTGCAGATATATGGGATGGGAGGAAAGCTGTTGGGAGCAGTCAAGGTTTTTGTGAAAGAAGTAGAGCCTTTACTTTTTTTTTAGGAATGTCCCCTGTGGGGCTACAGGGAGAATGATGCCTGGTCCCAATCCCCGTCCCTTTTTTCTCGCCTCTTACGATCCAAGTGGAAATACTTGAAGGCAGTATTCTTTTGCCCCCACCACAGGGTAAGTAGGCGAAAAAGGAAATGAATTTTTAGAGAAATTGTACAGGACAGTAACAAGGGGTTGGGGGATAGCATAACGGAGGGACAGTTGTAGTATAAAAGTGTCATCATTTCTCTATCAACAGAGTTTTCCTCTGTCACAGACAAAATGATGTGTGGCTCTGGTCCATAGGGGTGCCCCATATAGACCCTAAAGAATCAACTGCATGCTACTTTGCCACAATAACATGCAGCCAATACCCCAGACGGGGTAAAAGGGGGAAAAGGCCTTGGTATATGTATGTATGTATGTATGTAGTAGAGCCTATGTTACAATTAGAAATGGAGAGTGAGTGGTTTGAGGTAAAGGTGGGTCTTAGCCAGGGAGGTGTTATGTTGCCTTGGCTGTTTAATTTGTGCATGGATGGGGTGATGCAAGAGGTGAATGCAAGAATGATGGGCCAGGGATTGGAGATGGTTAAGGAAAATGGAGAAAGGTGGGAGATAGGCCGGTTGTTGTTTGCTGATAACACTGCACTTGTAACAGGATCAGATAAGGGATTAATAAAGTTAGTGATAGAGTTTAGGAAGGTGAGCAAAAGAATTTGAAGATAAATGTTGGTAAAAGTAAGGTGATGAGATGTACAAGCAGAGAGGATGGCAGCATATTGGAAGTGAGTATTACGGGATAGCTTTAGATACTTGGGTGCAAATGTGGCAGGAAAGGGATGAGTGGAGGTAGAGGTAAAATGTAGATTGAGAGAAGCAAGTAAATGCCTTGGGGGATTAAAAATTGTAATGAGAAATAGACCATTAATCTTGATCTTTAAAATCAATTTTAATGATAACTCATATGAACCTACTGTTTTATCGTGCTTTGCTCTTTGGACTTGGGTCTTTGACCATTTGGACTGACGGTGCCGCAGTGTCATCCGTTCTGCTATCCGAGACTTCTCAAGCTCGTTCAATATTTCCATGGCTGCTTCTGGATCAGTCTGCTTTAACTTCTCCAGCTCAGCCTTTTCCTTCTTTTTTCTTTCTTTGCGCAAAATACGATGATACCTGAAATAGAAAATCCTTGTAAAAGCCATCTACTATCCTAGTATCATACTAATCTTATTTCATGATCCACCAGGGAAATAGGGTTGATGAAAGAGTATTAGGATGGTTTGGACACATGGAAAGAATGAGTGAAGAAAGACTAGTAAAAGAGGTATGAAAGGCAGACATGGAGGGAGTGAACATGAGGGGACGTCCTAGGATGAGGTGGATGGATGGGGTGAAGGGGGCTTTGGGGAAGAGGGGAATGTCTGTTGAGGAAGGACGGGAGAGGACAGAAGACAGGGGTGAATGGAGAATGGTTGTATATGGATGATGTTGTGATGCATGAGGTGGAATGGGTGGGGCGATGGGGGGTGAGGTAGTATGTGTGAGCAAAATTTGATGCAGCCTAAAGGGATTTCTCCCCGTCTTCTCCTTTTATGCATTGGGGGTTGCTGATTTAATGAAGCGGCCTTGCTGTGGATGTGCTGTGTCTTGCGACACTGCTTTTGACCCAGGGCAGTGGACAAGGTGCAGGGATGACCCGTCATCCAGGAGGTGCTAAGATAAGAGGGAGGGTGGAGGGGTATGGAGTGTATTCAGGGATGGAATGGGTGGGAATGCCTTTTCCTTTTTGGCTACCTCCCTTGAAAGGGGGAAAAAGCCTTGGTATATGTATGTGTATGTACCAGGATTTTCCCAGTATGACCTAAATATCTTCTTGTTATACCTTTCAAAAACAGTACAAAATATCTTGAACATACACTATCCCTCCTTTCTATTGCCCTTCTTAAGGAGAACTTTTTGAAACAGGGGACTGAATACAATATGCCCTTACTAGAACTCTCTTGCAGGGCAGTGGGCAGGATACAAGGATGACCCATCATCCATGAGGAGCTAAGATGAGAGGGAGGAAAGGGTGGTGGATGGGAGTGGAATGGGTGGAGGTGGGTATATGCCTTTTGACTTTGGCTACCTCCCTGGTAAGGGGGAAAAAGCCCTTGCTATAGAGATAGATGGAAAGACAACTCTCTCACAAGGTAGGGTTGGAACTGCTTCCACTCCTGACCTCTGCCAGTGAGCGAGCATTCCAATGAAACCTATAAATCTATCAATTCTAATTTTCATACTTCCTGCTTTTGCTCTTGTTCTGCATCCACGCCTTGCGTTCTGCCTTCCGCTGCAATTCCTTCATAATCCACATCTCGCGATTCTTCTCCTGGATGGCAGCAAGGGACATATACCTCTTGAAAGGCTTTTCCTACAAAAATGCAAAACAAAATCAAATTTTAACCAATCTGTAACATGCTCTTAACAATAACTTTTAATTATGTTACCTTGGCTGTTCAATCTATACATGGATGGGGTGGTGCAAGAGGTAAATGCATGGTTGATGGATTGGGGATTGGAGATGGTTAAAGAAAATGGAGAAAAGTGGGAGATAAGCCAGTAGTTGTTTGCTAATGGCACTGTGCTTGTGGCAAGATCAGAGCAATTGAGGAAGTCAGTAACAGAGTTTGGGAGGGTGTGTGAAAGAAGAAGTTGAAGATAAATGAGGGTAAAAGTAAGGTGATGAGATGTACAAGGGGAGAAAGTGGCAGCAGACTGGAAGTGAGTATTAAGGGAGAGACTGGAGGAAGTGGATAGTTTTAGATACAGAACTTGGGTGCAAATGAGGTAGGAAATGGAGGAGTGAAGGTGGAGGTAGAATGTAGACTGAGAGAAGCAAGTAAATGCCTCAGGGGATTAAAAAGTGTGATGAGAAACAGACATTTGGGAATGGTTGCTAAGAGGAGTATGAAGGAGTGATTGTCCTGACAGAGGAGGTACCTGAGAAGTATCATAGGGGTTACTAGGCTGGATAGAGTGTGAAATGAGGAGGTGAGGAGGAGAACAGGGGTGGAAAGGGAGTTCGGAGATAAGGTCAATGAAAGAGTACTGGGATGGTTTGGACACATGGAAAAGATAAGTGAAGAAAGATTAGTAAAAGAGGCGTGGAAGGAGTGAACATGAGGGGACGACCAAGGATGAGATGGATGGACGGGGTAAAAGGGGCATTGGGAAAGAGGGGAATATCTGTTGAGGAAGGACAGAAGATAGGGGTGAATGGAGAATGGTTGTGTGTGGATGATACTGTGATACATGAGGGGAGTGGGTGGGGGATGGGGGTGAGGGAGTATGTGTGAAAAATAAATTGATGCAGCTCAAAGGGATTTCTCCCCAACTCCATTTCAACATGAGGGGATGGAGAGGGGAGGTTGCCGATTTAATGAAGAGGCATTGCTGTGGATGTTCTGTGACTTGTGGCACTGCTTCCAACCCAGGGCAGTGGGCGAGATGCAGAAATGACCTGTCATCCAAGAGGAGCCAAGATAAGAGGGAGGGAAAGGGGTGGATGTTAGTGGAGTATGTGGGGATGGAATGGGTGTGAGTGGTTTTTATGCCTTTGTTTTTTGCTATTTCCCTTGTAAGGGAGAAAAAATCTTTGGTACATGTATGTAGTATAGCCTGTGTTAGAATTGGAAATAGAGAAAGCAAATGGCTTGAGGTAAAGGTGGGACTGAAACAGGGATGAGTCATGTTGCTATGGCAGTTCAATGTGTACATGGATGGAGTGGTGTGGAAGGTAATATGCAGGGGATTGGAGATGGTTAGAGATAGTGGAAAGAAGTGGGAGGTGAGCCAATAGTTGTTTACTGATGACACTGTGTTTGTGGTAAGATCAGAGGAGGGATTAAGGGAGCTAGTGACAGTTTGGGAGGGTATGCGATAGGAGAGAGTTGAAGGTAAATGTGGATAAAAGTAAGGTGGTAAGGTGTACAAAGGGGAGAGGATGGCAGCAAGTTGGAAGTAAGTCTAGGAAAGTGGCTGGAGGAAGTGGATAGCTTTAGATATTTGGGGTCACATGTGGCAGAAAAGGAAGGAGTAGAGGTGGAAGTAAATTGTGAACTGAGAGAACTAAGTAAATGCCTTGGGGGGTTGAAAAAAATATTATACTAAATACAGTTAATTACTTGAAATATATACACCAATGGCTTTTTCCCCCTTACAAGGGAGGTAGTCAAAGGCATAAATCCACTCCCACCCCATATAATTACTACTAAAATAACTACTAGAAATACCTATGAATTTGGTGATAAAGTGATAAATCTCTTACCTCCTTTGGCTTCTCTAATTTAGCACCCCTTAATAAGGAGTAAACTTCCTTTTCAAGAGATGTCTTCATGGGCAACTCCTTTGCAGCCTCAATTGTTTTGATGCGGACATCTGGCTGCTCCAAGGGGAATGTCAGCTGATCTTCTCTCCGTCGGACATTAACAAGCTTTTCCCACTGGTTGACTTCCTCAACTACCTTCTCATACCCAGCTGCCTTTTTGGCCTGTAAAAGCAATGTACAATTTTACATTCTATTTCTAAACTACTGTAAATGAAAATTCAACATCTATTCAATCTCATGTTTATTTATTCTGGTACCAAATATCATCAATCATCCATGAGGAGCTATGATGAGAGGGAGGAAAGGGTGGTGGATAGGTGCGAAATAGGCGGGAATGGGTTTGTGGATTATGACTTGGCTACCTCCCATATATGGGGGAAATATCTTTTGGTATATAGTCAATGAAAGTCACCTTCATTATCATAAAACAGTATGTGACTGCAGGTAGCTGTACAGTGTGAGGGTTGAATCTCCAATAAGCAAAAATGCGTATGACTGACAAGGTGAGTTGAAGAAGTTTATAGATTAGGGCAAAAATATATTCCAAGGAGGAACTCACAGTACTACTTGGGAAGTAATATTCAAGTTTTTCATGGTTAAACAGGAAGGAAAGGTACAAGAAAAGAATTAAAGGGGTGAGAAATCTTTTCTCCTTTTTAACTGACTCTTTACCATCATCAAAAGAAAGTACGTGCCAGGGGTGTATCATTTCAGTCACATGTCAAAGCCATTCCCCACAGTTCATGTGAGCAAGCCCCCATGAAGCCACCCTTCCTATTCCAAACAGCTCTCTCCAGTAGTTCTGTAGGAGTCCCCTTCATCTTCCATGCCAAGGGTTGTCTTTATTCAATCTGTTGCATCAGGACCTTTCCTGGACACCTACAGCTTCCAGGTAAATGTGGCAACAGCTGTCTAATCATAAAGGCTGCTGCTGAGCTGTGCTACTCCCCATCCTTACATCAGGACCTACAGCACCTGGTGTGTGATTGGTGACTAGGGGACTTCAGATCACCATCTCCTACCCCCCACCACAAACCAGTACAGGGGCTTGTGGTTGTTAGGTGGAAAATAGAGTTACTGTTAGTAGGCAAGACAATGACTATTCAGTCTCAGTCACTGCCATATTCTTAGCAACTCCCAGGTAGGAGCAGGTCCTGAGGAGCACCTTATCAAGGTGATGGGGCAGTTGGTCCCCCTTTCCTGGCTTCCAGTCCCCATACCTGACCTCAAGATCCTGTTATCTTCTTCTTAAAAGGGAGATGAGGTGAAATAAGATTCATGAAGGTACTGGATACCTACAGAGTTGACCTATCCAGCAGGCCAAAAGAGATAGCTGAACAAGAAACAGCTCCAAAAGAAGACAGGACACAAAATAAATCATTACCCTTATTTCTACTGGCTTCTCCAGGGGTTTTGGAAGAGTTTTTAGCTTCTTCGACTGTTTTTGAAGGACTGAGTCACCAAGACGCTTAAGAACATCCTGCTTGTCTATTGATCTCACGGCACCACTTGATGTTCGAACTGCTCGTGTCACATTTAACCTTTCAAAAAAATATTATAGATATAACTACACATACATATATACATAAATAGCAAGAAGTAATTTGAACATGTACTTTACAAATATATAGATCACCACATGGAAAATGAAAGACTGAAAAACTAAATGTTTGTCTATATTGACATTTTCAAGGTCAATATACATTCTTTTTTTTTTCAGTCTTTCATTTTCCATGGGTTATCTACATATATGTGCATCATATTAACAGTTCACCTGCACATGAATAGGACCAGTAATGGCTAACTGCTAATGGTGACCCTGCATAATAGAGTTCAGATGAAATCATCTCCCTGTTACCTATCTTCAACACCTGTCAACAATGCCAGCTCCACCTGGGAATGCAGCCCCAAAGTAGCTCACTCTCAGACTAGGCCCAAGACTATTCTCATCAAGCTGACGTGACGATTGCTCCCCCTTTCCTCCTACTATAGGCCAGTGACATACTAATGCACAACAAACACAACAATCCCACCTTTCTTCCTAGACAGATTTATGGAAGGGCCTGAGAACTGTTAATACCCACTGTGGAGCTGATGCTTCCAGTCAATGAAACTAGAGGTCAAACTAATTATTATTATTATTAAGAACCAATTATACATGAACCAAAGTCTAATTTGACTACTAAAACTAGAACTATATTTTCACCTCTTCTTTTCCCTTATTTTTGTGATGTCCTTTATCAAGTTGGCATGAGCAGTTTCATCCATATCCTCTTCTTCAGATTTGTCAGAGATTCCCTCATCCATCCTGCTTTCAACCTCTTCAGTTCCATCACAGTCCAGACTTGACCTGTGGAGGAGAAATAGACTCAGAACCAACTTCTAATTACATCATGATAGGTTTAACTACTTATCAAATGGTAATAGGTTCTTTGTAACAAAGAATGCTCCTCAAGGATGGAAGCACTAAATTGTTTACAATTAAATATTTTCAGATTCTGCTTTGGGACTTACAAGTGAAAATCCTTGCAATTTTGTCTGAATTCTCTGATTCTACTGATTAGTTATATAATTTTCAGTACTTCATGTGTTTACAGGGTGCTGAAAAATAACCTAGTGTTCACACTTTCAATTCCACCTGATTCATCTTGTTAACAATAATACAATCAATAGATCCATTGTTCCTGATCTCTCTTGCAGAAGATCTGTAGTCTCCGGGAAAGTGGCAGCAACAGCCCCTGGGTCGACGACATTTAGGGAAGAGAAACTGTGTCATGAGATTATTAGTGTGGGGTATTGCAGTGTGAGGTGTTCTGTGTCCCAGGTGTGGTGGTTGTATCTATGGTAGTTTGAATCTGTGGCCAGGCCTATTATGTGTTGGTACGGTCTTAATGCTGGATGGTGTCCTGAGCACAGGCATGCCAATGTGGTTCTTGTCATGTGTGGGAGGGTTTTTTGTGTGAGGATTATATCCAGGCATTGTTGTTTGAGTACTGAGTTTAGTAGTCTTTCTTGAAAGGGTCCTTTAGTTATCTGGGTGTGTATTTTTTCTAATTATAGTATACAGGAAAAGGAGCAACATTTCTTGGGTCCTGTAACCTATTCTCTAATTATTTATCATAACTAGCCTCAAATTCTTGTGTTTCTTGTTTTTTATGTGGTGGTAGGTTGTTATAGATGTTTGGGTGTTTTGCTGCTGCTATAATATCCTACCTAGTCTCCACTTCATATGTTTCTGTGTGGATGTTTTATATGATGGTAGGTTGTTATGTTTCGATGATATACTGTTGGTGTAGTTTTTTGTTATGTTCTGTTGGTGGGGCTTCTGCAATATAGGGTGACGTAAAATTCTAGTGTAGAAGCATGTTCCTGTCGCTTTCATATGGTGTACCATTGGGAGGCTTTGGTTTCTGTATGTAGGGGTGGTTTTGGTGCACGTTATTATTCTCATAGCTCTGTTCTGTTCTTCACAGATAGGCTAAGTATGGAGGGGGCACCTAGTGGACACCAGTAATGTACAATCACACTGGCCAGAATCTCAATCAATAAATCCATCTTTTAACCCCTTCACTCTGGGCCAAAATCTCGTGGGCAGCATTAGCTGCCAGACATGCGATGTTGCGTCATAATACTCGCATTATAAAAAATAGAGTCACTACTGTATTGCTCATTCTCTCTTTCACACGTGAATTTTGATAACCATAGAAAATATGATGAAGCCAGTTTACAGAGTATGGGGGTCACATAGGTACAACTACAATAAATATAATCAAGACACTGACATCAGCATCCTCGCGTACCCACTTGCTCCTCATGATGCCTACGTAGGCGTCACCGTATGGAAGGGGTTAGCACCATGCATGGGTGAAATGAAATATTTCAACTAAATAAATATGTTGCAGCAGGAGTCAAAACAACATGGCATCAGCAAATAAGGGGGATGTTTTAGTAAAATTCAAGCATCACTTAAACATGGATATTTATCATGAAACTTGTGTTGTCCAATACCTACAAGTCTAACTTAATTTAACTTAATGTAATCATTCCATAGAAAAGTACCAGGGGACTTATTGACTGGTAAATAACCAGCTGGCAGTATATGAATTTGCAAAAAATATGTGGAGTTGGTGGACTATCAAGTTGATTTTGGTGAGTCTATCAGAGTTTCCGACAAGTAAGACAGGTAACTTTAAGCAAATAAGGCTATTATTATTATAAGGTAGGTACCCCGGAATCCGCGTGCGGCGCCACTGTCGATCATGTGTTGTTTTCATGGCCAAATGTTGCGGCCCACTAGCTTTTGTTTAGTTCAATTTGAATGCTTCCCGCGCTTTGCGCATGCGCAAGATATTCAAATTACCTTGTTGTTTTGCAAGTGTAAGGCTAATTCTTGAAATAGAAACAATTTTTCAGCGACTTAAACGGAAATTTGGTTATCAAACTCGGCAACATAGTTTTTCGAGTAAAAATATTAAGGTAAGGAATGTCTAAACATAATTTTAAGTTACATAAACAAGTTTTTCAACCTATTTTCTCCCAGAATTGAGAAGCTTAATATCATTGACTTATTCGTGTTTGAGCTAAACTCCCCGGAATTTAGCTATATCACCCATGAATCTGATGCGTCCAGTTCGTGTTTGTTGTTGTTTACACATCACCATCATGCCATGTCCATGAGAAGTGTCAAGACTAGTTACTAGTCTTGACACACACTACTACTTGACTACTTTCTACTACTAGTCTAGTCTAGTAGTAGTAGAAGACTTCTACTACTACTTCTACTTCTACCATGAATCTGATGCGTCCAGTTCGCGTTCGATTTTGTTTACTATTACCATTGACGACCAAAATCACACAATGACGGTTTTTGCTCAAATGCATAATTTATATATAAAAAATAGCATATGGTTGCATTATTTGACCTATTTTCTTTAAAATGTGTGATTTCCATGTAGAATGATCGAAGAGAAGTTAAGTTTTTATACTCTAAAAAATTATAAAACGGCAACCAACGTCATTGTTTGGGTTTAGTCGGCGGTGGGTGGCGGCTGATAATTTTTAAGAGGATAAAAACGTAACTTCTCTTCGATCATTTTACGTGGAAATTATCCATTTTAAAGAAAATAGGTCAAATAATGCAACCATGTGCTATTTTTTATATATAAATTATGCATTTGAGCAAAAACCGTGATTGTGTGGTTTTGGTCGGCGTCGGTCGACTTCGGTCGGCGTTTAGCGACAGCTTCATGGTTGCCATGAAAAGGCAAATATGGTATGATGGAGATGTCTCACTTTGTTTTTGACATGCTCATGTGATTTGTTGATCCATAAAACCCAAGTATTCCGAATTTTAATAAAATTGGACCAGTGGTTTAGAGTTAATGTGTATTTCTTTACCGAAATCTTTACAAATTACCACCCTTAATTCTAACACTTTGTTATGGTAAAGTCGAGCCAAAAATGCGGGCTAAGAAAATAATTCAAAAAATCGTATCTCCCTTATTTTTCAAGCTATTTCAAAAATTTAAAAAGCATTTTGTTTCTAATAAAGTTGTCTTTCATATGCAACAATAATATAAAGGTTAATTTTATTTTTTTTAATTTTGTGGGGGTACCTATATAAGGTAACCAAAACCCATTATTTACAGAATTTTTTTTGTAACAATAATTGACAATTGGAACACCTCCCACATCAAGTGGCAAGTGTGATAAACATAAAGCTCGTTGAACAGAACAGAAATCTGACTTTATTCTATAGTTACTAGTAATATAAATATTAAATATTCAGAACATAAATTTAGTTCTCTCCCAATATTATTCAAACACATTTTTCACTTCTTTTTTGCATTTGAAAGATCTATTTTTTCTATGACATGGTCATGATAGTTTAAATTAGGTTAGGAACTACTGGACAGAGTAAATTTTTTAAATAAATAACTTTAATAAGTAATGACTAATGTTTATGCACACAAAACAGGCATATGTGATCTTACCCATCTATGGAATATTTTCTTTTATTCTTCATGTTAATTTTGATGTTCGGTCTGATGAATCATAAAGTGTTTTGCAATATTTCTTCGTTTTTATTAATCGTATACTATTCACTTCCTTTTAAACTACTTCACAACCTATCTCCGCAACTCGAAGCAACCCTCAATGTTTACAACTATCAGTCCCACATGTTTACCACATAGAAATATAATTAATATCACGACTGCTAATAATAAGGAAGTTTGATATATACAAAAAATAATATAAAATATTTATATCACTCTTTTTAGTTGTTAAAAAATAGATTATCAATTATCTATTTTTATGTTTATAAAATGTTTTGCTACATTTCAGCGACTTTCTAATTGTTGAGTTACTCCGATCTGTGGCTATTTTCATTTATACATATTTCTAACTTGAAGATTGTGAGGAACAGAAATTATACTTCAAACGGGTGATACATGTGTATTTATCCCACTTGCAACATGATCTCATAAACAAGCACTCAATCAACTTAAACTTATTATTATTTTGGCCTTCGTGTTTCTAAACAATGTTTTTGGTATTATTCCTATCCACATACTTCTTATATGCCAAGATTTTGAAAACCAGTGAATATTCGTTTTCACTTTAACATCTGTGTCTTTTTTATTTATCTATTTATTTTTTGCAACAGACAAAAACAGTCTTTATGGAAGTCACAAAACCATAAACGAGCATTGTTGTCATCCTCCTTTTTTTGGCATTATCATGTGCTATTATTACTTACTATAATCACAGTAAAAGGGAAGAGATAGGTAGTATGTTTGTGAGAAGAAAGATGGATGTGCTGGCTTTGAGTGAAACTAAGTTGAAAGGGAAGGGTGAGTGTAAGTTTGGGAGTGTAAGTGGGAGGTTATCAGGAGTGAAGATAGGGCGAGGGAGGGAAGGGGTGGCTATTCTAGTAAGTGAAGAGATAGGTAAACGTGTAGTGGAGTGGAAGGAGGTTTCCTCAAGGATATTGTGGATGAAGGTGAAACTGGGAAAAGAGATGTGGGTCTTTGTAAGTGCATATGGGCCTGGCAGTGAGAAGAGTGTAGAAGAAAGGGAGGCTTTTTGGATATATTTAAATGAGTGCATAGATGATTTAGGGAGAAATGCCAATGTAATAGTACTGGGAGACCTTAATGCTAGGGTAGGAAATGGTCCAATTGATGTAGTGGTTGGTAAATGTGGAGTTCCAGGAAAGAATCGTAGTGGAGAGTTGATGGTGAAAATGTGTCTAGAAAGAGAGTTGATGATAGCAAATACAGTGTTTCGGAAGAAAGTCAAGCATAAGTACACATGGGAGAGGGTGGTGGAGGGAAGGGTGGTAGATAGGGCGTTGATGGATTATGTAGTGGTAAATAGGAATATGATAGGAAGAGTTAAGGATGTACATGTGCTAAGGGGAGAGGGTGGGGGAATATCAGATCATTTTTTGGTGGAAGGTAAGTTGAGAGTGGAGGATAGATGGAGAAAGAGGAAAGGGACAAAAGGTAGGGAGGTGCTTAGAGTGAACTCTTTAAAGGAAAAGGAGAAGGAGTACAAGAAGAAACTGAAGGAGGAGTGGGAGGGAGTGAAGGATAGAGTAGAACTAGGTGTGGAGGAGGAATGGGGATGGTTCAAGGAGGGAGTCACATACTGTGCAAGGATGGTGTGTGGAACAAGAAGGAAAGGAGGAAATAGAAGGAAGGGTAGTGAATGGTGGGATGAGGAAACAAAGAAGGTTGTAGAAGAGAAGAAGCGAGCTTTCACAGATTGGTTACAAAATAGGACGAGGGAGTCATATGAGAGGTGCAAATAAAAGAAAAGAGAAGTAAAGCAAAAGGTAAAGGAGGCAAAGAGGAGAGCAGATTTGAAGTGGGGTAAGAGTATGACAGAAAATTTTGAAAGTAATAAAAAGATGTTTTGGAAAGAAATTAAGAGAGGAAGAGGAGGCGAATCAAGTAGAGAAGAAAAGGTAAAAGGTGCAGATGGAGAGATGATAATGGAAGAGAAGGCAGTAAGGGGAAGATGGGCAGAATATTTTAGGGAGTTGCTAAATGTGAAAGAGGATAGGGAGGGAAAGATAGTTGCAGTGGGAAATGATAAGAAAATGACCGTGATGAGTGAGGAAAATGGAGGAGAAATAAGGAAGGATGAGGTGAAGGCAGTTGTTAAGATGATGAAAGCAGGTAAGGCACCTGGTCTGGATGGATGCCATGCAGAATGTCTAAAAAAAAAAAAGGAGGTACAGTGATGGTGGACTGGGTGGTGAGGTTATTTAATGTTTGCTGGAGAGAGGGTAGAGTGCCGGAGGACTGGAGGAGTGCCTTTGTAGTTCCACTTTACAAGGGAAAAGGGGACAAGTGTGAATGTAGTAGTTTCAGAGGTATTAGCTTGTTGAGTGTAGTTGGGAAGGCTTATGGGAGGATCTTGATTGAGAGGATTAGGAGAGGAACAGAAGGAGTAATTGGTGAGGAACAGTATGGATTTAGGACGGGTAGAGGTTGTATAGATCAGATCTTTGTGGTAAGACATATATGTGAGAAAGATATAGGAAAGGGGAAGGATGTTTTTTGGGCTTTTATGGATCTGGAAAAGGCTTACGATATGGTAAACAGAAAGGCACTGTTGGAGGTTATGCAGATATATGGGATAGGAGGAAAGGTACTGGGAGCTGTCAAGAGTTTTTATGAGAGTAGTAGTCCTTGTGTCAGGATTAGAAATGGAGAGAGTGAGTGGTTCAAGGTAAAGGTGGGACTTTGTCAAGGATGCGTTATGTCGCCCTGGCTGTTCAACTTATACATGGATGGGGTAGTGCTAGAGGTAAATGCAAGGGTAGTGGGTCAGGGAGTGGAGATGGTTAAAGAAAATGGAGAAAAGTGGGAGGTGAGCCAGCTGTTGTTTGCTGACGACACTGCGCTTGTGGCAGGATCGGAGGAGGGACTGAGGAAGTTGGTGACAGAGTTTGGGAAAGTATGTGATAGAAGGAAGCTAAAGATAAATGTGGGTAAAAGTAAGGTGATGAGATGTACAAGGGGTGAAAGTGGCAGTAGACTGGAAGTGAGCATTAAGGGAGAGTGACTGGAGGAAGTGGATAGTTTTAGATACTTGGGTGCAAATGTGGCAGGAAAAGGTGGAGGTAGAATGTAGATTGAGAGAAGCGAGTAAATGCCTTGGTGGATTGAAGAGTGTAATGAGGAATAGACATTTGGGAATGGATGCTAAGAGGAGACTGTATGAAGGAGTGATTGTGCCAACAGCACTGTATGGGGCAGAAACATGGAACATAAGAGAGGAAGAGAGGAGGAGTTTGAATGTGTTTGAGATGAGGTGTCTGAGAAGTATGATGGGGGTTACTAGGCTAGATAGAGTGAGAAATGAAAAGGTGAGGAGGAGAACAGGTGTGGAAAGGGAGCTGGGAGATAGGGTTGATGAAAGAGTATTGGGATGGTTTGGACACATGGAAAGAATGAGTGAAGAAAGACTAGTAAAAAAGGTATGGAAGGCAGATGTGGAGGGAGTGAACATGAGGGGACGTCCTAGGATGAGGTGGATGGATGGGGTGAAGGGGGCTTTGGGGAAGAGGGGAATGTCTGTTGAGGAAGGACGGGAGAGGACAGAAGACAGGGGTGAATGGAGAATGGTTGTATATGGATGATGTTGTGATGCATGGGGTGGAATGGGCGGGACAATGGGGGGTGAGGTAGTATGTGTGAGCAAAATTTGACGCAGCCAGAAGGGATTTCTCCCCGTCTTCACCTTTTATGCATGGGGGGACGGAGAGAGGGGGTCGCCGATTTAATGAAGCGGCCTTGCTGTGGATGTGCTGTGTCTTGCGGCACTGCTTCTGACCCAGGGCAGTGGACAAGGTGCAGGGATGACCCGTCATCCAGGAGGTGCTAAGATAAGAGGGAGGGTGGAGGGGTGTGGAGTGTATTCAGGGATGGAATGGGTGGGAATGATTTTCATGCCTTTTCCTTTTTGGCTATCTCCCTTGTAAGGGGGAAAAGCCTTGGTATATATATGTATAATCACAGATAAGGTATATATTTCTTCAGCGCAGCGGATATAGTAGTCTGTGTGGCTAAAGTTGCACCTAATTTGCTTACTTCAGTAGACCCAGTAAAGAAGGTGCGAATGTCCAGGTATAGACGAAAGAAATAGCCCTGGCTGAGGAAAATATCATGAAGAACAAAAGTAAACCTTTAAGGGGATCGTTGACTACACAAAAAAAGGGGAGATAAAGAGGGTACAGAATGACACCATAGGGCGGAGCAATTTTCCCCGAAAGAAAATACAAGTAATACTGTAGTGTTCTGGTATGGACAACCAAGGAAGGAATCAAACTCCTGACTATACAGCAATCTTATCTCTTTTAATCACCGAATAAGATGAGTATATGGCCAGACTGAAATCTGAAGCTTGAGGTCCTCCATCAATGGTAGGAGAGAGAAGATCTTGGAGCTGAAGGCGAGTTATTGCTGCGACGTTCCTTTTAAACCTCGTGGTGGGACCACAGACGGATCCCGTTGGAACGCCTAGTCTTCTGATTGGCCGCCTTTCCTTTGACCGTAGTCCACGTGAGCAAGCTGTGAGCCTTGGCGAGTGAATACGCCTCCGCTCCCGTTGGTGACGTCATCAGTCTGGGTTGGACCGGCCAGGGAAGCAGACATCTCCGGCGTATCCGGCGTCGGCGGTTGAGACAACGCCACCACAATACTTCCGGGAACCAGCCACAGCAGAACCTCAAGTGCATATACACCAACCTTGATGAAGTAAACAATAAAGTAGCAGAATTAAATGCTCCATTAATAAAAAAAAAAGGACCCAGATTTTATCTTTCTTGCGGAAATTAAGTCTAACCCAGATATATCAAATTGTAACCTTTACAACAGGTATATTGTGATAAGTAGAGACAGAACAGTTTAAAATGGGCCAGTTGGCGGGGTTGCAATGTTCATGAGGAAACAGCTGATAGTAGAAGATTTCTCAATGCCTAACCTTGTAGATCACAGTACACGGGAGGCAATCTGGTGTACGCACTTCTGCGCATATGTTAGATCCAGAACCAGTGTCAGAGACTCAATCACTTGATTGAGAACCACAGCCGGGAAAGTCACAGAATATGACAGTGAGATTACACAAGAAATGAATAAGTTTTTCAACCAAGTTTTTATGAGAGAGGATACCAGTCAACCAACTCCGGATGCTGGTTACATCCTCCAAGGGAGTAAAGTTAACACGGTACCAATATCAAAATAGTGAATCGAGAAGCAACTGAGACAACCAAAGGAGGACAAGGCGCCAGGAAGTGATGGAATATCTCCTGCCATCCTGAAGACATGTTCGGATATACTATGCAAACCACTCCATGATATATTCATATCCTCCATCGACTCTGGTAGCATCCCAAGTGACTGGAGAATTGTAAACATATCTACTATGTATAAGAAAGGGGGCAAAACTGAACCACTTAATTATGGCCACGTGTCATTAACAAGTGTAGTATCTAAGGAGAGCATTATCCGCAAGGCGCTTGTGATGTACCTATCTGACAGCAACTTGTCAGGAGCGTTAGGAGTTGCCTAACCAATATGCTATATTACCTGGATGACTTGGTGAATGCTGTGAATAGCGGGTACTGTGTTGATGTGAACTATTTAGACTGCAACAAGGCGTTTAACAGATTTCTTCACAAGAGAATTTTATCCAAACTCGAGGCGATAGTTGGAGGGAACCTTCTCTAGTGTATCAAAGGGTTCTTGTCCTAAAGGCTCCACGGAGTGACAATCTGCAACGCAGTATCTGACTGACCACTAGTGTTGAGTGGTGTTCCCCATGGATCGGTGTTGGGCCCTGTCTTTTTTTTTTTTTTAACATTAATGGTTTTGTGAGCAATCTTGAGTCGTCGGTCAGCATGTTTGCAGATAGCGCGAAGATATACCACACAATCAAGACAAAGGAGGACGATGAAGCCGTGCAGCGAGACATGGCACGCGTGGAGGACGGCATAATCAGCAAGAAGGTTGTCGGCAACATGGAACCCTCCCACAGAAAACGACAAACGTAAAGGACTTGGGAATCATCGTATCAGACCATCAGCTCACGTCAGTGCAGTATCTGATAAGGCCAATCGTAGATTGGGTATCATAAAGATAAACTTCATTCCTCGTACAAGGAAGATCCCACTGTCACTGTACCTTGCTTTGGTTCGACCTATTTTAGACTACGGTGTTCAAGCATGGTCACCGTACTTGGTGAGGGATATCCAGGCATTAGTAAAAAACCAAAGGAGAGCAACCAAACTTATTTCGGAGCTCTCGCAACTATAGTACGAAGAGGATTCCAGCCAACTGGGTCTCCAGAACAGGCGAATAAGGGGAGATGTGATACGAGTTTGCCAGTTTGGTTCACGGTTTTTATGACTCCCCATATTTTCAAATCTTCACTTTCAACACCAATAATCTCCGGGGCCACTCATTGACATTATTCAGGCCTGATCATTGTAGGACAACTCTAATGGGAAATTGGCTCACTATTAGAATTATTGACCACTGGAATGCACTACCTGAGAGTGTCGTGAGCGTGTCATCACCTACGGCGGTCTGGATTCGAATCCTGCCCAGGGTTGAAATAATTTCAGTATCGCTGCGCTGCGAGTCGTTACTACAACTCTCGTGGGCGGGGAGTTGGGTGTGTGTGTGCGTGTAAGGTCACAGCATTACCCATAGATCGGTCATATATGAGCTCTGAGCTCTCTTCCGAGAGGAAAATAGCTGTCGATCACGAGTCCAACACATGATTCGAGACCATGGTGAATCTCTCTCTCTCTCTCTCTCTCTCTCTCTCTCTCTCTCTCTCTCTCTCTCTCTCACACACACACACACACACACACACACACACTTTCGTCGGATGGACGGCGAGAACTGGAGTTTCGAAGAAAAAGCGAAATCTACGTGGATCTCAACGTCAATTAAGTACCTTATTGTATTAATAGGGAAGGGGAAAGCTCGTGGTGTAGTGGGAAGGTGATAAAAAAGGAGAAGGGGAGGGATTACTGAGGGAAATGGAAGGAAATGAGGAAGGGGAGGACTTGGTCCAGGAGGCCAGGCGTCTTGTAAACAACAGAAGGACCAAGGATGATTTTCTAGACGAAGGGACTAACAAAAATGTAAAGATTAGAAATATAGATAAGAGCAGCACAACGGAAGGTGAAGATAATGATTTCCAAGGATTTAATGAAGGGGGGGATACCAACCTCCCCTGATTAGCAAGACTAGAGGAAAAAATTGAAAAAATGACCGAACATTGGGAAAGTAGGTCCGGTAACATCGCAAAGATTGCGCGCAGAGTTGAAAAATTGGAAGAACTAGAGAAGGTAAAAAAAAAAATTAACTAAAGAAATAGAAGAATTAAAAAGACAGTTAAAAGAAGTAAAAGAAGAGAATGAGGAATTAAAGAGGAATAATATAGGCAATAAAGAGGCCATAGCAAAAGAAGCACAGGGTTGGAAAAAAAATAAAAGAAAATAGTAAAGTTGCATTTACTGATATATTAAAACAGCAAATGAAAGAACAAACTGAAGACTCAGTTATTAAAGTGATGAGACAGAAGGAGAATATAGTAAGAGACTTAGCAGATAAAAAGAAATGTATAATTATATTAGGAATGGAAGAGAAATATAACCTAAATAGAACCACAGGAATCAATGAGGAAAAAGAAAAAGTAAGCAGTTTACTAGAATTAGTTCAGGAAGATGAACCTGAAATCATGAAACAAATTGAAGAGATGTTTAGACTCGGAAAGTATAGTACAGATAAGACCAGACCAATTAAGATTAAATTCAGGTCACAAACGACGGCAGAGAATATCTTAGCAAAAACAGGGAAACTAGCAGCAAGTGAACAATATAAAAAGGTATGGATAAAAAGAGAAATGAATAAAGAGGAAAGAGAGGAGGAAAAATGAAAAGACATGAAGCTAAGGAAAAAACGAGAACAGAACAGAGTCAGAAAAAGAGAAATTCTATTGGAGAGTAGTGAATATGAAAGTAAGGAAATACGACATACTAGAGAAAAACAAAAGGGAAACAGAGAATACAATGGAAGTGGCAGAAAACTAAAAGTGTCTTACACAAATATAGATGGATTAATAACAGGATTGAATGAGCTGAATGATTATCTGAAGGAAAAAGAACCGGACATAATGGGAATTGTAAAAACGAAATCAAAAGATCCACTACCACCCAACAGTGTTGGACATGATGCATATAATTATTGGATTAGAAACAGAGAGACAAAACAAGGGGGTGGAGTTATGTTCCTGACTAAGAAAGATATAAACGTGAGGTGTGGCACATATGGAAAGAATAGAGTAGAGAAGATTATGATCGAAGTGGAAGACAGAGATAAGAAGAGCAGAAAGATTGTGATAAATGATGTGCCTCCAAAAACAGCCTCGTGGGAAGAGAGTGAACATGAAAGTATGTTAGGAGACACAAGGATAACATTAAATAAGATAATGGAAGATGGAGGAAGAATAGTTATGATGGGCGACTTTAATTGCAAAGAAGTCTGCTGGGAAGAGATGACAGTAAAGGGTGGAGACGGCTCATGGGGAAATGTTCTACTCGAGAAGATTATTGACCATACAATGACACAATGGATACAGGAGAACTTTAGGTATAGAAATTAAGAAGAACCATCGAGACTGGACCTAATAATCACATCTGAACCTAGAATAGGGGAAAAGATTGAATATAAAACACCAATAAGTAAAAATGACCACATATTGATTGAACTGGAACTAAATGAGGAAAAATACATCACAAGAAATGAACAATATAGAAAAGGAAGAATGATGTATGAAAAACAAACTTTGATAAAATAAGAGAATTCTTTCAAAAAGAAAACTGGGAAGGAATATACAAAGAAGAAAAAACAGTGGAACAGAAATGGAATATTTTGACAAAAAAATTAAAAAAAAAAAGGAGTGGAAAAGTATGTCCCAAGACAAAAACAAGAAAAAGAATATGTAAAGTGTTGGTACAACAAAAGTTGTAGGGAGTTAAAAGACAAAAGAGACAAAGCCTGGACCAGATGGAAAAAAGACAAAAGACCTGAAAAATGGAAAATATATACTTGTTATAGAAATGAATAAGTACGAGTGTGCAGAGAGGAAAAGAGTAGATATGAAAAAAGATGTCATAGAAAAATGTAAAGATCAACCAAAATTGTTTTACAGATTTGTAAACAACAAACTGAAAAACAAATAAGATTTGGAGAAATTAAGACAAGGAGGAGTTGAATACACAGAGGAAATAGAAATGGCGGAAATTATTAACAAGCATTTTAAATCAGTGTTTACAAGGGAGAACATACAACCTGAAGCGATCGAATGGAAAGAGAAAGTTCCCCCTATGAAAGAAATAGAAGTAACAAAGAATGAAATAATGAAACATTTGAGTAATCTCGATGTCAGAAAATCGTATGGACCAGATGAAATAGCAAACTGGATTTTGAAAGAATGCAGGAATGGGAGAAAAATTACATAGCAGAATAAACAGTTCCTTGAAAGAAGGAAAAGTTACAGAAGATTGGAAAAAAGCAAATATAGTACCTATATATAAAGGGGGAAATAAAGAAGACCCTACCAACTATAGACCAGTCTCTCTAACAAGTACAATAGCAAAGATTTGTGAAAGAATTGTCAAAAGTAGATGGGTAAAATATAAAAAAAAAAAAAAAAAAACGTGCTAAATCAAAGGCAATTTGGATTCAGACAAGGACGATCATGCGTCACAAATTTAAATGTTTTTATTCAAGGCTAATAGATATAATACAAGAAAGAGATGGATGGGCTGATTGTGCATTTCTAGACCTAAAAAAAAGCTTTTGACAAAGAACCACATAAGAAGTTGCTTAAGAAATTAGAAACTGAAGGAGGAATACAGGGCAAACTGCTTAAATGGATGGAAGACTTTTTGCAAGAAAGAAAAATGAGAGTAGTGATAAGAGACAAACACTCAAATTGGGATGAAGTAATAAGTGGTGTTCCACAAGGAACAGTTCTGGCCCCAATAATGTTTGCCATATATATCAATGATATGGATGAAGAAGTTGAAAGTTATATGAGCTTCTTTGCAGATGATGCAAAAATATTAGAAAAAAGTGAACACGGAAGAAGATTGTGAATCAATACAGAGTGATCTCAATAAAGTCTGGGAATGGAGTAGGAAGTGGGAGATGGAGTTCAATACTAAAAAGTGTAGTATAATGGAATTTGGAAAAAGCAAAAACAGAATAACAGGACCATATAAATTGGGAGAAGAAAGTATAAAAACGTTGAAAATGAGAAGGACATGGGAGTCATTGTTATGAATAATATGTCACCTGAGAAACAAATAAGATTTTTGGGGAAGCATACCTGGATGAAGAAATGGTGAAGAAAATACTAATCACTCTGATAAGATCAAGATTGGAGTATGCAGGGACGACGTGGTCACCAAGTACAAAAAAAAAAAAAAAGTATAAAAAAAACTGGAAAGAATACAAAGAGCAATTACGAAATTGGCACCAACACTCTTAAAACTATCATATGAAGAGAGACTAGCAAAACTTGGACTACAGACACTAGAGCAAAAAAGAGAGAGAGGAGATTTGATAGTTGTTTACAGAATCATGAAAGGCATAGCAATTATTTATAGAGAGGACCTAATAAAATGGGATGATAGAAATACGAGAGGACACGGAAGGAAAATCAAGAAAGACAGCTATAGAAGAGATATGAAAAAGAACAGCTTTCCTCACAGAGTAATAGACAGTTGGAACAAGTTAGATGAGAAAGTAGTGTGTGCAAAAACAATACATGAACTTAAAAATAGTTTAGATAAAATGAGATATGAAGACGGGACACCACGAGCATAGCTCCCCTTCCCGTAAAATACAACTAGGTAAATACACACGTCGGTCGAAGTGTCAGCGAAGTTTGGAACGCCAGGTAAACTGCAAGTTTCGTCGATCTCAACGACGATGGAGTACCTTTGCTGTATTAGTAGGGAATGGGAAAGCTCGTGGTGTAGTGATAAGGTGAAGAAAAAGGAGAAAGGGAGGGATTACTGAGGAAAATGGAAGAAAATGAGGAAGGGGACGAACGGGCTCCCCCGGACGTCAGAAAAAAATGTCAACAAGAGGGCTGCAGACGACGCAGGTGAAATCGAAAATATTAGTAAAGGCACTAAGATCAGAAATATAGATAAGAACAATACAATAGAAAATGGAGATAATATTTTCCATGGATTTAATGAGGGAGGGGATGCCAACCTCCCCCAATTAGCATGTCTAGAGGAAAAACTAGAGAAAATGATCGAACACTGAGAGGTTAGATTCGGCCAACTTACACGGATTACGCAAAGAGCTGATAAATTGGAAGAACTAAAGAAGGAGAACCAAAACCTAACTAAAAAAAAATAGAAGAATTAAAAAAACAGTTAAAAAGTGAGGAAATGGTTCATAGCAGAGAAAAACGGAAGGGAAACAGAAAACACGATGAAAGTACTAGAAAATTAAAAGTGTCTCACACAAATATAGATGGCTTAATAACAGGCTTGAACGAACTAAAGGATTATCTGAAGGAAAAATAACCGGACATAATGGAAATTGTAGAGACAAAATTGAAAGGTCCATTACCACCCAACAGTGTAAGACATGGTGCATATAATTATTGGATTAGAAACAATGATGTAAAACAAGGGGGTGGAGTTTTGTTCCTGACAAAGATGGATATAAATGTGAGGAATGTCACATATAGAAAGAATAGTGTAGAGATGATTATGATGGAAGTGGAGGACAGGGATGGGAAGAGCAGGAAGTTTGTAGTAAATTATGTGCCTCCTAAAACGGCCTCATGGGAAGAGAGAGAACACAAAATTATGTTAGAAGACACAAGAATAACACTAAATAAGATCATGGAAGATGGAGGAAGAATAGTTATAATGGGTGACTTTAATTGTAAAGAAATCTGCTGGGAAGAGATGACAGTAAAGGGTGGAGACAACCTATGGGGGAAATGTACTACTTGATATGATTATAGAACATACAATTACGCAATGGATACAAGAGAATACCAGGTATAGAAATAAGGAAGAACCATCGAGACTGGACCTAATAATCACACCAGAACCCGTAATAGTGGACAAGATTGAATATAAGACACTAATAAGTAAAAGTGACCACATATTTGTTGAACTCGAACTAAACGAGGAAAAATACATGGAAAAACGAACAATATAGAAAGGGAAGATTGATGTATGGAAAAACAAATTTTGATGGAATAACAGAATTCATTAAAAAAGCAGACTGGGAAAGGATACACAAGGAGGAAACAACAGTAGAAGAGAAATTGAATATTTTGACAAAAATTTATAAAGGAGTGGAAACGTATGTTCCAAGACAAAAACAAGAAATAGGATATGTAAAGTGTTGGTACAACAAAAGATGCAGGGAGTTAAAAGACAAAATGGATAAAGCTTGGACCAAATTGAAGAAAGACAAAATACCTGAAAAAATGGAAAATATATACTAGATATAGAAATGAATATGTACAAGTGCATAGAGAAGAAAAAAGAAAATACGAAAAATATGTCATAGAAAAATGTAAAGATCAACCAAAACTATTTTACAGATTTGTAAACAACAAACTGAAAAACAAACAAGAATTAGAGAAACTACGACAAGGAGGAATTGAATACTCAGAGGAAATAGAAATGGCAGAAATTATGAACAAGCATTTTAAATCGGTGTTTACGAGGGAGAACATACAACCTAGAGATATTGAGTGGGAGGAGAAAGTCCCCCCTATGAAAGAGATAGAAGTATCAAGGAATGAAATAATGAAACACTTGAGTAACCTCGATGTCAAAAAATCGCATGGACCAGATGAAATAGCAAACTGGATTTTGAGAGAATACAGGAATGAACTAACAGACAAAATACATAGTCTAATAAACAGTTCATTTGAAAGAAGGAAAAGTTCCAGAAGATTGGAAAAAAGCTAATATAGTACCAATATATAAAGGGGGAAACAAGGAAGACTCTACTAGCTATAGACTGGTCTCTCTTACAAGTACGATAGTTAAAATTTGTGAAAGAATGATCAAAACTAGATGGGTAAGGCATCTGGGAAAAAAATGACTAAATCCAAGGTAATTTGGATTTAGACAAGGACGATCATGCGTCACAAATTTAATGTTTCTATTCAAGGCTAATAGATGTAATACAAGAAAGAGATGGATGGGCTGATTGTGCAGGAGTATGCAGGGACGACGTGGTCACCAAGTACAAAAAAGAAAGAAAAAAAAATATATATATATATATGTATATATATATATATATATATATATATATATATATATATATATATATATATATATAACAAAACTTGAAAGAATACAAAGAGCAATTACGAAATTGGCACCAAAACTCAAAACTATCATATGAAGAGAGACTAGCAAAACTTGAGCTACAGTCATTACAGCAAAGAAGAGAGAGAGGAGACTTGATAACTATTCATAGAATCATGAAAGGCATAGAAACTATTGATAGAGAGGATCTAATAAAATGGGATAGTAGAAATACAAGAGGACACGGAAAGAAAATCAAGGAAGACAGTCATAGAAGAGATCTGAAAAAGAACAGCTTTCCCCACAGAGTAATAGACATTTGGAACAAATTAGATGAGAAAGTGGTGTGTGCAAAAACAATACTTGAATTTAAAAACAGTCTAGATAAAATGAGATATGAAGACGGGACTCCACGAGCATAGCTCCCCTTCCCGTAAAATACAACTAGGTAAATATACAGATGATTTATTAAAGTGGGATAAAAGAAAAATAAGAGGACATGAAAAAAATAAAAAGTATAGTTACAGAAGAGATATGAAAAAGAATAGCTTCCCACGCAGAGTGATAGATATCTGGAATAAATTGAACGAGGAAAGAGTGAGTGCAAAACCTTTACAAGAGTTTAAGATCAGACTGGATGCTAAAAGATACAAAAGCGGGTTCTTACGAGCATAGCTCTCTTCCCGTAAAATACAACTAGGTAAATACACATACCAAGGGCTTCTTCCCTCTTATAAGGAAGCTAGCCAAGTCAAAGGCACGCACCCTTCTATATTAGCTCCTCGTGGATGAAGGGGCCATCCCTGTCTCTTGCCCGCTACCCAGATCAGAAACAATGCAGCAAGACACAGTACACCCACAGCAAGACCACTTCACATAATAGACGACCTCGTTTCTCCGTCCCCTCATGCGGAAAATAGAGAAGACAGGGAATTCCTCCGGGCTGCGTCAAAGTATCACCCGCAGCCCACTCACCCCCTTTTAATGTTATTATTATATTTTTTCCTTAACCTAAGGAATAGAGAGACGTTTAGGTTGGGATAAAAACTTGAAAGGAGGTAAAGGAGAAGAGAGCAAACGGGTACGACACCCGTTGTTTGGTTTCTTTTTCATAAAAGGGCTTTTACCTTCTTTTTTCTCTCTCACCCTCGGCTTTGCCTGCCTGTGTACATGTAACATGTATGCGTGTGTGTGTGTGTGTATATATATATATATATATATATATATATATATATACATATATATATATATATATATATATATATATATATATATATAGTATTTGTTTGT
Organism: Oratosquilla oratoria; assembly: GCF_046742065.1. Classification (NCBI taxonomy): domain Eukaryota; kingdom Metazoa; phylum Arthropoda; class Malacostraca; order Stomatopoda; family Squillidae; genus Oratosquilla; species Oratosquilla oratoria. The sequence continues at coordinate 9,187,599 of NC_134793.1, forward strand.
TTACATAAATACGTGTGTGTTTGTATGTGTACAACGACATTCGATCGAAATAAAATTGTAAATCTAAGTTTTTGCTTATCTAATAATTTTGTTCCAGTTTGACCCCAATGAAAACAATATTTCATAAATCATGTATTAGGTTTTTTTCATAAGGTCAATATCATATATACGGTAGTTTTCTTGAACATCAGGCAATTCTAAGGTATTCCCTCGAGCGTATTCAGAAAGAACTGGAGCTAGGAGGCTACCTTGAATGTAAAAGAATAAGTTCAAAGGTTATGTTGACAGAAGTGTGAACTGTGTCAATGGAGTAGCAGCCCTACATATTATACAAAGATTGAAGTAAAAGGTGTGAAATTATAAGGTGTGCATGTGACGTCCAAGTGGATAGGAAGCAATGTGCAAGTAGAAAGCAAACAATACTGTAGTATATTACTTTATATTATTTACAGCTTACGAGTGTAACACACATAATCATATTCGGCTGCCTAGTATGTTTCAGGTAACATTAAATCTTAGTAATTGCTTATGGGTTTACCGGTATCAACGGCGTCAGCGATCCATTAAACATTGACTTATTCTGTCATATTTTGCTATAAGTACTATGCTTTGACCTCTATAGAACTGATTTATCTCATGTCAAAATAAGGTTTGATATTTTTATGTACTTCATTCAACATGTTTGCACCATTATGAATTGTTTAACCCTCTTGTTATGTAATCCATTAACTCTAATCAGCTCCCTTTTGATGGTATTTACCTAACTAATAGACATGGAAAGGAGAAAAAAAAATGTTGCCGCTGTTCCTTCAATTAATTCACTAGTTTTGAAATCTCTCATTGTTTTAACGTGGGTTACATAAATTAATTTGTCATATCTGTTCTGTGATTTTCTTCGTAGTTTCTAGCTGATTTGAACAAATCGTAGGTTCTATTCCAGTATCATACAAGTGCATTTCACTCTTTTCTTTTTTGCATTTGAAGGATAATTTTTTTCCTATGGAATGGATAGGTTAGGATATATTAGGTTAGGAGCCATTGGACAATGTAATTTTTATTTTAAATATCCATATTTGCATTATTCAGGAATTGTACGAAATCAGATGTTAGTGTTTATCAGAAGTCACTTGGTTTTTATGGGAAAAAAAATCCAAGCTACCAGGCATATATTCAAGAATAACTTCACAGGATATAATGGTAAATTTGACACACAATCTTGCTATTAAGCTCTTGTTAACTAATAAGAAAAATAACCTAATCTAATTATATATATATATATATATATATATATATATATATATATATATATATATATATATATATATATATATATATGTATGTATGTATGTATGTATGACCTATTCTTTTTAATAGCTTTTTTTATTATTTAAGTGAATTTAATGTTCATTTCTACCTGAAACTATCTGTCTTCTATTGAAAAGAGATTTGAGCTGTAGGGGCCATTATACTGAATTTTAGCTATCATACCTAGTTTGAAATTCATATATGGTTCCAGTTTGGAGTATTTCATCTTCCAGGTTATTCCGGGAGTGTGTATCTATACAGAAAAAGGTATTTCTTCACATTTGGTAGCTCTAACTACAACTATCATTAGATTTGTTGTCTTTTTAGATTTGTTTCCATGATATCACAACATCCTCCAATCCCATACCAAGAGATCCCTTTTCAATGACCCAAACACCACAATTAAATCACTTTTTTATATCTATTCCTGTAATTAGAGGTGGTCCAGTGCTTCTAGCCTCTTTTTATTTGGTCTAACAGCAAGGCTGAGAACCAGTTTAGTCACTTATCTTTATATTCATTCAATCAGATTAGGCTCAGCTTTTATTCACCATCTCTTTATACCTGGAGTTCAAGCCATTTTTATGTGCTTCACCATTTTGTGTCTCATCCATAATCTCACCGATTCATTTTTGTGTATACCAACTTATATTTACCTAGTATATGGGAATTTAGGATAGGATGTGATAAGAGGAGGGGAGGCACATGTCTTAGGTGGCCATCACTATTTTAAGGGAGAAGCTTTAGGCTGTGGATGTGCTGTGTTGCTGTACTGCCCCTGATCTGGGCAGTGGGTTAAGGGTATGGATGACCCTTCATCCAAAAGGAGCTAAGTTGAAAAGGAAACAAATGGGTATTTACCTATATCTTACCAAGGGCTTCCCCCTCCCCCCCCCTTACCATTGAGGTAGCCAACTCAAAAGGCAAGTACCCACTCCCATCCACCACCCTTTCTTCACCTCTCATCTTAGCTCTTCATGGATGATGGGTTATCCCTGCCCAGTACCCTAGGTGAGAAGCAATGCAGTGAGACACAACAAATTCATAGCAAGGCTGCTTCACTTAATTGGCAAAAAAAAAAAATGAAGAAAGAAGCCAGGGAGAAATGCCTTCGGGCCGCGTCAAATATCATTCATACACAACCTCTCCCTACCCCCCCATCCCCACCCTCTCCCTTTCTTGCCTCACAGTATCATCTGTACACAGCCATTTTCCATTCACCCCTATATCCTGTCTTCTATCTTGCTTAGCAGACATTCCCCTCTTGCTCAACACCCCTTTCACCCCATCCATCCATCTCACCTTTGGTCATCCTCCCAAGTTCACTCCTTCCACATCTGCCTTCTACACCTCTTTTACTAATATTTCTTCACTCATTCCATGTGTCCAAACCATCTCAATATTTTTTCATTAGCCCTATTTGCCATCTTTTCCACCCCCTCCCTTCCCCTCACCTCCTTGTTCCTCACTGTATCCAGTCTTGTAATCCCTACCATATTTCTTAGACATTTCATCTCTAACACATTTAAGCTTTTCCTCTATACTTCTCTTAAATTCCATGTCTCTGCCCCATACATTGCTGTTGGCACAATCACCCCTTCATATAGTCTCTGTCTTACACCCATTCCCAAAAATGTATTTCTCATGACAGTTTAATCCCCCAAGGCACTTGCTTCTCTCAGTCTACAATTTACTTCTACGTCCACTCCTCCCTTTCCTGCCACATGTGATCCCAAATACCTAAAGCTATCCACTTCCTCCAGTTTCTCTCCTGTAAGAGTTACTTCCAACTCACTCCCATTCTCTCCCTCTGTACATCTCATCACTGTACTTTTACCCACATTTACCTTCAACTTTCTCCTATCACATACCCTCTCAATCTCCATCACTCCTTCCTCTGACCCTGCCACAAGTGCATTGTCATCAGCAAACAACAATTGGCTTGCCTCCCACTTCTCTCCACTATCTCAAACCATCTCCAATCCCCTGCCCATTCCCCTCACCTTTACCTACTGCACCACTCCATCCATGTACACATTCAACAGTCATGGTGACATGACACATCCCTGTTTCAGTCCCACTGTTAGCTCAAACCACTCGCTCTCTTCATTTCCAGTTCTAACATGGGTTCTACTGCTCTTGTAAAAACTCTTGACTGCCCTTAACAACTTTTCCCCAATCTATATCTATGGAAGTTCACTGGCTGAGCAGGTTAGGGTGTCGTAACTTGTGGTGAAGGTCAAGGAGATGGCAGTTCGAATTCTGCCAATGGCGAAGTTGAGCCAAGGGCATGATGCATTTAATTCCATGCTACAAATCCCTCTATGAGGGGCACTGTCCTAGCCCTCCGATAGGGGGAGTTTGTGATGTTAAACCATATCATATCCATATATCTGTGAAACTTCCCATAGTGCCTTCCTGTCTACCCTGTCATAAGCCTCTTCCAAATCCATAAAGGCCCAAAAAAAAAACATCCTTACCTTTTGGTAAAGCTTTCTCACATATCTGCCTTACCACAAAAATCGGATCCCCACAACCCCTACCTAATAAGGTATTTACCTAATTTGTAATATACAGGAAAGGAGCAATCCTCATTGTTTCCTGTCTCCTACTCTCCAATTCATGCGCTGTTCCAACTTGTTTTCCAATTATCATATTTAGCATGCTTTGGCCTGCTACCTCCCATATAAAGGGGAAGAAGGCTTTTGATATAGATGCGAGTTAGAGCTGCATTCATGTGTCCCATGTCTGTGTCCCCATTTATCAAACTGCTTTAATTTCATTAATGTTATTAGCCTGTATTTCATAACATCATTTAAGTAATCTTGCTTTTTCAATTTTTTACTATGACCTTGGTCTTTTATTCCATACCACCAGATCCTCTCTGTCCATTTTTTTCTTTTCCAATTTTTATCTAAATGGAAAAGATTGCATTGATAGAAATGATCTCTTGATTAAGGATGGGAGGACTTTAAGAGGTCATGAGAACAAATTAAGAAAGACTACATGTCTAAAAATGTGAGGAAATACAGTTTTCTGTGTAGATGCATAAATATTTGTATAGCTTAGAAGGTGATATAACCCAAGCTCGAACAGTATACAAATTCAAATCTGGATATGATAATTGGAAATCAAGGCTATAGAATAAGTTAGAACTGTATGTGAATTTGAGGCTAGGTATGATAAAGTAAAGAATAGGAGGCAGGACCCAAGGAGTGGTGCTTCATTCCAGTATACTACAATTAGGTAAATACACACATACACACATGTGAGATGGGCAAAATCAAAGGCATAATTCCATACCTACTCATTTCATCACCACATACTCCACTACAATTACCACCCTTCCCACCCTCTTTTCTTGGCTCCTCCTTGATGATGGGTCATCCCTGCATCTTACCCACTGCCCTGGGTTAGAAGCAATGCAGCAAGACACAGCACATCCACAGCAAGGCTGCTTCATTTAATCAGCAACCCCTCCCCTCTTGATCCCCTCATGCAGAAAAAGAAAAGACAGGGAGAAAACCCTATGGACTGCATTTTTTTATTTGTATATATATATATATATATATATATTTTCTAATTTCAGAGAAAATGGAGGAACAAGAATATAGAATTCTTATATGCCAAGGGTCAGAAAGACATCAAGTAGCAGTCAGACAAAGTATGACTGTAAGAGATTTATCCAAAATTGTAAGTTGTGTTTAGATATTGAGAGTCAGATCTACTCATAGAACATTTTATATATATATATTTATATATATATATATATATATATATATATATATATGTATATATATATATATATATAATATATATATATATATATACTGTATATATGTGTGTGTGTGTGTGTATATATATATTTTTTCTTTCATTCTTTTTTCCCCTTCTTTTTTCTCCAAAGTCCAAAATTACTATTAGCAATATATATATACAGTATATATACTGTGAACTCAAGAAAGTTTGTTGCTTGAAAGATGATTGTTGTGTCATGCTTAGAAATAAAAAAAAATCTTTCTTTTCTTTTAGATAGAAGACAGGTTGTCTGTCCTGCAGTCAGGTCAGAAAATCATTCACAGAGGAAAAACCTTAACTTGTCTGGATGACACCTTAGGATCATGTAGAATATATCCAGATGATAAAGTTCTCGTCTTGGGCCGCAAGTTTGATCCAGAAAGTGATGAAATGTTCCAGGCTGTGGCCAAGGTAAGTTCTGGGCCAAAAGGAAGTTGATTATTTGATAGAAAGAAGGCTGGACTTTCACCCCATTCTTGTATCAGTGTTGTTGTTGTTGTTGTTGTTGTCATTCCCTAGACTGTCTGTCTGAGCAGTCCCATCTCCCCAAGGAATGCCACAGCCGAAACTGGGTTTTCCCACAAATCCTTTAGAGAGTGTATGTTGTGTTGTTTGTGTGCATGATTGTGTATAATGCAGTCTTCCATTATGTGTTGTATGGTATGGGGTGAAGTGTTACATCCTGGGCAGCTGTTCACAATGCGGTCATCCAGCCTCTTCTGGTAGCTTAGAAGTGCTGGGTGGTGGCCACACTGCAGTCTGGCCAGATGGACTCTGTCCTTTCGTGGGAGAGAGGATTCAGAAGGGTGGATATCAGGGGGTCTGGCATGCAGCAGTGTGTTGTCTTTCAGTGTGTTAATGGAGCAGTGAGTGATATGATTATGAATATGTTTCCAGAGGCTGGTATTTGGTGGTTGTGGAGGAAGAGAAGAGAGTATCTGTGTGTGATACAGGTCTTTGGGTGTAGTTTTAATGTTTCTTGGTGTGTGTGGGTGTTCTGCTATGTAGTGTAGCGGGTGTGATGTGTTTGTGGTGGCTGCAGCAAGTGTTTGTGTGCCTCTCATGTCGAGGTGGTCCTTGACTTTGAGGACTTTTGTTTCATGGTGTAAATGGTCTGTAGGTGTTGTATTTGTGCAGCCTGTAATTGTTTTTAGGGCTTTGTTTTGTATGATTTGAAGGGTGTTGTGGTGTGTCTCACTGAGATTAGGAGCCCATGCAGGACTCGCATAATTCATCACTGAGCGTATGCATTGTTTGTATATTGTTGTATTAGTTTCTTTGTTTTGTCCAAATGTTGTTCCAGTGATTGACTTAAGTATGTTAAGTCTAGGTGTGCATTTGTTTTTTATGTTTGTGATTTGTTTGAAAGACATGGATGTATCGTATGTTACACCAAGAATTTTCGGTGTGTTTGTGTGTGGTATTAGTGTGTTGTTGATGTAGAGATAAGGTATGTATTTGTGTTCTTTTGTCCAGTTGGTGAGAAGTGTTGCTGTAGATTTGGTTGGAGCTATTGTGAGTCTGTTTGTGATGAACCATGTGTTGAGTGTATCAAGGTATGGCTGGATTATTTCTGCAGCTTTGTCTGTGTTACGATGTGTGCATGTGATTGTTATGTCGTCTGTGTAGGAAGAGATTTGTATTTCTGAGGTGTCTGATGTGGGTAAGTCATGCATGTATAGATTAAAGAGCATGGAGTATAGAACAGAGCCCTGTGGTACTCCATTCTTAATGTTTCTGATGTGCGATGATTGGCCATTATATGACATGTAAGCATTCCTACCTGCCAGATAATTGGCCAGCCATCTTTTGGTGTTATTGTGCATGTCTGTGTTATATATTTTATTTGTTAGGTTGTGGCAGGGGATAGCATCAAAAGCTTTACTAATGTCTAATGTTATAAGAAGTGTTCTTTGGTGGGGCCTATCTGAATTGATGCCATCTAAAATTCTTTGTGTGAGGTTTATCAGAAGAGTGTTTGTGGAGTGTAGTGGCCTAAAACTGTGTTGTGAGTCAGCAAGGGGAATATGTGGTGTGACAAGTTTAAGTATTAGGCGTTCAATGACTTTAGAGGGGGTGCAGAGAAGTGTGATTGGGCTGTGCGATGTTGGGATTGTTGGGTCTTTGTTCGGTTTTGGAATGGTGATTATTTTACCATGCTTCCAGATGTCGGGTATAGTGTTGTGTGAATAGCTGTAGTTTGCAGTGTTTGTGAGTGCGTGTATACCTTGTGGTCCAATGTGTTTTAGGTGGATGTTACTTATGTTATCAGGGCCACAGGCAGATGAGTGCTTGAGATTATGTATTATGTGTTTTGTCTGACTGTCTATGAAGGATGTATAGTCTGAGTCTGTGGGAAAGTCTTTCTTACGTCGAATAGTGCGTCGGTCGTCAGGGTGAGAAGTGAGATGGCTTGTCTTTGCAAAAAGATTTATGAGTGTGTTTGCTTGTTGTCTGTTTGAGGGTAGATTGTCTGTTGTTGTGATTATTGCTGCGTGAGAGCGTGTTGTGTTACTGTTGGATAGTGTAATGCTGTTGAGTGTTTTGTACAATTTGCTGGTGTTTGTTTTGTGATCAAGTGTATTGATAAAGTTTTGCCAATTATATGTTTTTTGTTCGTGTATTTTATCGGCAATCACAGTGTTTAGTGTTTGTATTTGGTCTTCTATGTTTTGAGGGATAGGTGTGGGGGTATTGTGTTTAAGTGTGTCTCGTTGTCTGATGAGGCCTTGGATTTCTGGTGTGAAGTTGGGGTTGTGTGATTTTCTGTTGCCTCTAGGGATGTATCTTTTGTCTGCGTTTTGTAATGAACCCTTCAGTATGTATTGCCTGTGTTAGACTTGATTTCTTAATTGTATGTACCTATCAGTTTATATACCAAGGGTCTTTTACCCTTAGCCAGGTGCCTGCCAAGGCATGCATCCATTCGCACCCCTTGTACTCCTGTCCACCACCCATTGTTTCCCTCTCATCTTAGCTCCTCATAAAGGGTCATCCTTGGCTCCTGCCCACTGCCTGGGCCAAGAGCAATACAACAAGACACAGAAAATCCATAGCAGAACTCCTTCATTTACACAGCAACCCTCCCTCCTCATCCCACCATGCAAAAAAAAAAAAAAAAAGGGGGGGGGGGAGAAATCTCTTCAGGCTGCGTCACAATAACAGATTCATGCTTGCCCTCCTTTTGAATTGTGGAACTGTATATGCACTCCTTCAGTCTGCAGGTACACTACTTCCTGTGAGGCACACATTAAAAAGTCTCACCAGTCATTCCACTATGAATACAGGGTGTTCGGGATAAATTTGACACATTCAGAAAGGAAAGAAAAATGTCATATCTTGTCCAAAAATTTATGTTTTCTCAAAATTCAAAGTGCATCTCTTAGAGGATCTTTTGTCAAATACAGCTCACTTAAAGAAGCCGCCCTGAATCTCCACCATGGCCTCCAGGTGGGAGCTGAACCTGCAGCACGCAGCCGATGTCCTTCAAGAGACGCCTGAACACCAGTTTGATCATGGTAATCAGCTCATCTTTGATGTTGCAGGCGGTACAATTGTTGTCTTTTTCAACTGCACCCCACATATAATAGTCCATGGGGTTGTAATCAAGCAAGTTGGGGGGCCAGATGTTGGGACTGATGAAGTCGTAGAAGTTCTCAGACAGCCGTTTCTGGGTTTTCCCGGAGGTGTGACACGGAGCTGAGTCCTGCTGCCACATGTATGGTCTTCCTGCAGCCACCCTCTCCACCCAATGCTTGACAACAGTGGACAGCAACTCAATATAGCCATCTGAAGTGAGTCTGAGTCCCTCTTCAATGATGTGGGCCAACATGACGTGGCCTTCGCTGGAAACACACACAAAAGCCATCACAGTTTGTAGGAACTTGGTCTTCATGAAGCACGGGACTTCATGCAGACTGTAGGCTAGCCACCTGTTGTTCTGCATGTTGTGCAACTGGTCCTGGCAGAAGTTATCTTGTCTGAGAAGAACCAGAGCATCCCCAACTCGACTGGGTGTTTGACCTTGTTGAGGAGTTTCTTGGCTTTCATATGGCCTTGGTGGTTAGTAGTTTGCCCTTGCACCTCTTGTATGAGGAGTAGTGAAGATCCTCGTTCAGTGCTTTCTTCATTGCCACCACTCCGACGCCCATCTCTCTTACCAAGGTTCGCATTGCCTTGCCTGGATCTTGCTGCACTTTTTTTTTTCCATCTCAACAAATTTCATTGTGCAGACAGAGTCAGAACACCTGCTATGATCCTGCTAGCCACTGCCTCCCCATCTCCATCGCAAAGCGCTCATATCTCACTGTCTTCACAGTATTCAAGAAGCACTGAGCTGCAGCTAAGATTTCTGAATTCTTGAATCCAGTGTGTGTGAGCAAAAGCACTGAGCTGCAGCTAAGATTTCTGAATTCTTGAATCCAGTGTGTGTGAGCAAAATTTTGACGCAGCCCGAAGGGATTTCTCCCCGTCATCTCCTTTATATGGGGGGACGGAGAGGGGGGGTCGCCGATTTAATAAAGCGGCCTTGCTGTGGATGTGCTGTGTCTTGCGACACTGCTTCTGACCCAGGGCAGTGGACAAGGTGCAGGGATGACCCATCATCTAGGAGGTGCTAAGATGGGAGGGAGGGTGGAGGGGTGCGGAGTGTTTTCAGGGATGGAATGGGTGGGAATGATTTTATGCCTTTCCTTTTTGGCTACCTCCCTAATAAAGGGGAAAAAGCCTTGGTATATGTATGTATGTATGTTGAATCCAGTGCGAATCATCATGATGCAGGTCACTTTTCCAATATTCCCATGCTTTCCATTCATCCATGCTCTCTAGCTCTTACAACAGTACACATAATCACACATAATCAGCTATCTGTTGCACTTTACTGCTATTAAATCCTTCAAATGGTTCTGAAATGACAGAAGGTAAAGAAATTATCAAATTTATCCTGAATACCCTGTAGTCCCATTGTCAGAAACTCCACATGACAAAAACTAATCCAGGTGCCATACCAGTTCTTTATTGCCTATGATGCTCTTTGTACCAACTCTTTCCCCACAGCTCTGTCATTCTCCTCTTCTATCACATTTATTTCCTAGCATCTACCATCAGTCAAAGCCTTTCTATCCTTCATATTCTTTTCAAAATTTTGTCAAACACCTAACCCACCTTACATCCTCTTTGTTTCCCTCACCTTGCATTTTGTTTTGTGGTTCTCATATGCTTTCACCATTTCTTATGTATATCCATTCTTTATATGCTTGCTTCTTTTCTGATCTTACTGTCCTTGCTTCTTCATCTCAGCATTTGTTGCATCACCCTCTATTTCTTCCCACCCTCCTCATCCCTTTTGCTTCAGCACTTCTTTCTTGAAACATACCCATTCTACAAATACTTTTGTTTTTCTTTTACCCTTCACTACAGCCCATATTTCTCTTGCTTCACTTGATATTCAGTTTGCTCACTTTCAGTCCCTCTCTGTCTCCTGTCTTTTTCTTCCTTCTCTACTTAACCATGGCTTTCAATTTCCTTTCTACCAGATAATGATCTGACAGTCCACTGTTTCTTCCTGGAAAATAATCATGTCTGGAATTTGTCCAATCCTCCTTTTGGTAATTATTACATAGTCCATTAATGCTGTCTCTACCCTCTCACCAACCAGTCTAGCCTATATACTTTTTGGTTATCTTTTTTCGTAGACATTGTGTTCACTATTGCCATTTCCTTTTGAATACACATCTTAACATATCTCCTATTTTTCTTTCATGCAACATGTCCCCACCATTTTAGCACTCTAGACACCCTACCTAATGTGTTCCCAAACTCCAACCCACCTTTCCCATTCAGATTTGTTTCACTCGGTGCTAACACATCCATCTTTCTTATCACTAACATGCTACTAATTTTTTCCTTTTTGATCCCATCCATACCACAACCATGCACATTCATTGACCCAGTTACTAGGGTTCTGATTGGAATCATCCTCCCAGACCTACTTACACTTTGACTTTTTATAGAAAGATGTACTGGTCCCTAGTCCCATCACTCCATCCCATTTAAATCCCTGTTTGACTCACAGGAACACAGTGGGAGCATTCATTTCCTTCCTCCCCCTAACACTACTAAAAGATCAAGGAAGAATTAGAATTCTAGAAATGAGAAAGAATATTAACATAGATGAATCGTGTGTTGTTCTGGCATATAGGAACACCAAAACAGTCCCTAAAATACAAGGGTCGTTCCAAAAGTAATGCCTCCTATTTTTTTTATCCCGCCCAAAGGGATCTGAGGGGATTGCAAGTTGCATTGTTATGATGACTAAACTTGTGCACTTATGACCCAAAAGTTTCATCTCTCTCTTGCAGATACTGATGGTGTGACACTCTAAGAAAGCAATCCCTGTTATGGACGTGCATCAGAAGCAGAGATGCGTCATTGAATTCCTCCATGCAGAAAAAATAGAACCAATCAACATTCACCGGCGCCTGGCGAACGTTTACAAAGCTGATGCAGTTGATGTCAGCACAGTTGGGAGATGGGTTTGTCGATTTCAGAGTAGCAACAGAGATGTGAGTGACAAAGTGCGCTCCGGACGCCCATGCACAGCCACTACCCCAGAAAATAAAGTGTGCCTCGATCAACTCATTCACACTGATTGGCGGATAACGATGATTGAAATGCGTGTTGAGTTGGATGTGGGTGTCAGTGCGCTGGAAATGATGTTGTCATCCCTAGGATACAGCAAAGTGTGTGCTAGTTGGGTTCCACGAATGCTCACACAGGACCAAAAGGATCACTGACAGGATGTCTGTCAGGACTTGTTGGATCGGTACAAAGCCGAAGGTAACAGTTTCTTGGACCGCATTATCACTGGTGACAAGACATGGTGTCACTACTACGAGCCGGAGTCCAAACGGCAGTTGATGGAATGGCACCACTCACACTCCCCAACAAAGAAGTTCAAGACGCAGACATCTGTAGGCAAAGTGATGTGCACCGTCTTCTAGGGCAGGAAAGGCGTCATCCTCCTGGATTTCTTGGAACCAGAGGCGACTGCCAACTCTGACCGTTACGTTGAAACGTTGACCAAGCTGAAGGCCCGGATTGCCTGTGTAAGGCCAGAGAAAAGGGAAACATTCCATTTGGAACACCACAATGTCGGGCCACACACAAGTGTGAAGACCACGGAATGTGTGACAAAGTTCAGCTGGATGATGCTGTCTCACCCACCATATAGTCCCGACCTGGCACCACCTCTGAAGGATGCATTACATGGGCAGCATTTCCTCAACAACAACGCCGTAATTGCAGCCATGAAAAAATGGACCGCCTTAGCAGGCACTGACTTTTATGACCGAGGCATCAAGGCTCTTGTTTATCACTGGCAAAAGTGCATTGAGAATGGTGGTGACTATGCAGAAAAATAAATTCTGGAGCACAAAAGGTCGCTCGTTTCAATGGTGCCACTCCCGTCTTTGTAGCTCTTCAACTTTTTGAGTTAAAAAATAGGAGGCGTTACTTTTGGAACGACCCTCGTATATGTCATTAGACAGTCATTACTGCAGTATGTTTTTTTTTTTTTTCCTGCATAATAGTGTTGCATGGTAGAATCTAGAAGACAGGTTTTTAAATAGTATATAGTATTGGCTCAAATTTGATAGAAAATAACTGTAATTGTAAGTAATTTCACTTTCTTTTAGGTGGATGCCTCGGTCAACAACGCAGAAAAAAAGTTTGTAGAAATTGTATCAGAGGTGAATGGCATCAAGTTAGGATACCTTGCACCTGAACTGCATAAAGAAGCTAAAGCAAAATTGAGTAAAAGGTTATTAGGTGTCACTGAAGAATTAATGAGGATGTTAGAAGAACTGGATGGATTATCAATACAGGTAATTTTTTTTTTTTTTTTTTTTTTTTTTGTATTCTTGTATTTAAAAATGAATGGTATTAGTTATATATATTGCTCTAATACTGCATACAGTGATTATAATTTGTAAATTTCCTTTTATGGAAAGTATTGTAGTTGAATCAAATTGAAATAGAATACTACAGAGACCAAATCGCCCATTATCTTTCATCAGGAGGATCACTCAGCAGCAAGACAGAAGAGAAAGACAGTTGTAAAAAGAATTCAGCAGCTGATGGACCGAACAGACCAAGTCCAAGACAATGTAAAGCAGTTATGTTAACAATAGATGGCTCTATGACAGGGATTTATTATTGTTATTTCTCTTGTATTTATCAAACAAACTGCAACACTTACATATGCATTTGTGCAGCTGCATACAGGCCTACATGATCAAATTTATAATTATATTATGGTTCTTCCCCACATATACATAATTCAGTTTAGAATTGCAAATTCACCCTCTTAAAGAGGGCTAGAACAGTGCCTCCTTGTGGAAGACTTTTGAAATAGGGAATTTAATGTAGTACCCTTTCTACAAACTCGTTCCACTAGGCACCTCAAATGGTATCCCCTTCTGACCTCTTCCCCAAGTATTGACACTTTAAGCAGCTCAGCCAACGGACATCCCATGTGTGTGTGTTCACCATGACCTTGGATCATGTGTTAGACTCATGATCAACAGATATTACCCTTCCAGATGAGTTCAGAGCTCATATATGACCGATCTATGGATAAATCTGTGACCTTATACACACACACACACACACACACATGCCATACAAGAATTTAAAAGCAAATTAGATATTGTGAGATACAAAGACGGGTCACTATGAGCATAATTCCCCTTCCTGTATAATACAACTAGGTAAATACACACCCCAAACTTCCCAGCGCAGCAATACTGAAATTGTTTCAGCCCAGGGCAGGATTCGAATTTGGACTGCTGGAGTAGTGGTTGCGAATGCTATCACTGCACCATCAAGTGTGTGCGTGTGTGAATGTATTTACCTAATTATAGCATACAGGAAAGGAGCAACATTCATTGGGTCATGTCTCCTATTCTCTATATTTTTTTTTTTTTTGTATCATACCTAGCCTTGGATCACATGTTGAACTCATGATCAATAGATATTACCCTTCTAGATGAGAACTCAGAGCTCATATATGACTGATCTATGGATAATGCTATGACCTTATACACAGACAATCCAAACTCCTCAACTATGAGAGTTGGAGTAATGGCTTACAACGCAGTGATACTGATATTATTTCACCCCTGGGTGGGATTTGAACTCAGATAGCTGGAGTAGTGGTTGTGAATACTACTACTGCACTACCAAGTGTGTGTGTGAATGTATTTACCTAATTATGGCATGCAGGAAAGGAGTAACACTCGGGTCCCGTCTTATATTCACTAATTTTTTTTATTATCATACCTAGCCTCAAATTCATGTACAGTTCCAACCTTAATTTATATCCTCTATCATATTTAGATTTAAACTCGTGTGTATGTATGTGTAAATATATACATATGCAAAACCCATTCCCCAAAAAAAGTGAATATAAAATTTGTTGAAAAACCAAAGGAAAATAAGAAACATTTCCAAACATATTTGTCTATATTGTGTTCCAAAATCTCAATATAGGTCAAAATGTTTGGAATATGTCTTATTTCCATGTGGTTTTATTTATATATATGTATGTGTTTGTGTGTTTATGTATTTACCTAGTTGTATGTGGTTGGAACAATGCTCATAAGGTCCCATCTCTTTTCTTCCATTTGTCAAACCTTGCCATGAATTTTTTTATAATGTTGGTTTGGGTTATATTTTTATCTAACTTATTTTACAAGTCTTCACTTTTATGTGGAAAACTATGCTTTTTCACATCTTTTAGTTTATATCTTATGTATTTTATTTATTTATTTTTTATTATTATTTTATATAGGCCGATGTGGAGGGAGTGAACATGAGGGGACGTCCTAGGATGAGGTGGATGGATGGGGTGAAGGGGGCTTTGGGGAAGAGGGGAATGTCTGTTGAGGAAGGAAGGGAGAGGACGGAAGACAGAGGTGAGTGGAGAATGGTTGTATATGGATGATGTTGTGATTGCATGAGGAGGAATGGGCAGGGGGGTGGGGTAGTATGTGTGAGTAAATTTTGACGCAGCCCGAAGGGATTTCTCCCCGTCCTCTCCTTATATGCAAGGGGGGACAGAGAGGGGGGGTCGCCGATTAAATGAAGCGGCCTTGCTGTGGATGTGCTGTGTCTTGCGACACTGCTTCTGACCCAGGGCGGTGGGCAGGGTGCAGGGATGACCCGTCATCCAGGAGGTGCTCAGATGAGAGGGAGGGTGGGAGGGGTGTGGAGTGTATGTAGGGATGAAATGGGTGGGAGTGTTTTTATGCCTTTCCCTTTTTGGCTACCTCCCTTGTAAGGGGGAAGAAGCCTTGGTATATGTATGTATGTATGTATGTATTTATTCTATTTATTTATTGGTTTATTTTTTCTTATTTATTTATTTTTTTCAGTTTTTACTATGACCTCTTGATGATCTTTCTTCTTGTACCAGTAATTTTTTCTGTTCACTTTCTCCAAACCTGTTTTCCAGTTTGAATATCATTATCAAATTGCTCCTCTTTCTTCTTCCAAGGTGGGTAGTCACAGTTACTTCAGTCTTACCTCATGTAACATGTTGTTTAGAGAAGGGTTCATCATAGGAGCTGCATTTTGTATTCTTTCAATTTTTTTTATATCATTCTTTAAGTATGGTGACCACATCAATGCATATTCCAGTTTGGGCTCTCAAGATTTCAGAGATTGTAGTGAAATGCCGCGCTTGTATTTTTCAAAAGATTGTAGATCTCTCCTGTTATTTTTTATGTGATCTTTAGGTGATAGACATGTATGGACATATATATACATGCGCATGTGTGTATCTTAAAAAAGCAGGGAGTAGATTTTCTGTAAGACATGCTGTTGTTTTCAACTTACACACACACACAAACACTATTCAAGATTTTAAGAAAAAACTAATGCTGAAAGATACAAAGATGGGTCACCACGAGCATAGCTCCCTTCCCATATAATACAACTAGGTAAATACATAGCTCTAGTTCCACAGCTCACAGTTTACATATGGTACCCAAAACGTCCCAGTTCCCAATATCTGCACTTATTGCTCATGATGTCCATGGATTGGCTGTGCATTTGTCCTGTCAGCAGCCTTCATTGTGATGTCAGATTTGAGAATATTAATTCTACATGTTTTTTTTTGTTTTGCATGGAATTAACAATCAACAACAAGCCTAAATAACATTATTTAGGTAATAGGTATTGCTATAAGAGGAGCACAGGGAAAGAGTGAGTGAAGAAAGATTAGTAAAAGAAGTGTGGAAGGCAAAGGTGGATGGATGGGTGAAGGGGGCATTGAGCAAAAGGGGGATGTCTGTTGAGGAAGGAAGGAAGGAAGGGAGAAGGTAGGGATGAGTGGAGAATGGCTGTGTATGGATGATAGTGTCATGATAGTGAGTGGGGAATGGGGAGGTTAGGGAGTGGCTATATGTGAATTATATTTTGATGCAGCCCAAAAGGATTTCTCCGTCTTTAATGTTTCTACACAAGGGGAAGGAGAGCGGGGTTCAGCAATTAAATAAAACAGCCTTGCTGTGGATGTGTTGTCTTGCTGCATCACTTCTAACCCAAGGCAGTGGGCGAGATGCAGGGATGACCTGTCACCCATGAGTAGCCAAGATTAGAGAGAGGAAGGGGTGGTGGATAGGAGTGGAATTATGCCTTTTGACTTAGCTACCTTCCTGGTAATGGGGAAAGGACCTTTGGTATATGTATATATTAATTTTTCCAATTAACACCAGATTATGTAGATGAAGAACTTAATATTTTCATGCTCAAATTTGCCAGTCTTTGCATTTGTGTGAACAAGCAAGTTTTGTGAATTTTTTTTGTCTGTTAATGAATGATACTTTGGGCTATGAACATATGCCTGTACACACAATCCCATGGGCTCACAAGTGCTTTGGCACATTTTACTATAACTATTTTGGCTAGTGAACATTTCAGTGTAAAAACAGAGTCATGAAACAGATTAAGTTCGTTATCCAAGGTTCCACTGTATGTATATTTCATCAGTATGTACCAAAAGGCTTCTTATTCTTTGTAAGGAAGATAGCCAGCCAAGAAATCCCTATTCATCCTTCTCCCATCCATTTCCCCTTTGTTTTATCTCTATCTTTGCTCATTGTGGATGAAGGATCATCCCTGTCCCCTACCCACTACCCCAGGTCAAAAGCAATGGAGCAAGGCACAGCAAATCCACAGCAAGCCCCCATCGCTTCATTGGCATGGCATCCTTTCTCCTGGTCCCCTCGTGTGAAAATAGAGATGAGGAGAAATCCCTTTGGTCCATATCAATTTATAGTCCTTTCACAACCATTCTCCACTCCCTCTGCTACTCAACAGACATTCTCTTTTTACTTAAGGCCTCTATCACCCTATACATCCATCTCATTGTTGGTTTTCCTTTCAAGTTCTTTCCATACACATCTGCCTTCCACACTCTTTGTGCTAGTCTTTCCTCACTCATTCTTTCCATATGCCCAAACCATCTCTGTATTCTTTCATCAGCTGTAACTGCCTGCTCCCTTTCCAACCCTGTTCTCCTCATCATTTCATACATATACACATACACACACACACACACACAAACTAAATGAAACAATAGTCAGTGCAAAAACAATACAAGAATTGAAGAGAAAATCACATATGGTGAGATAAAGAGATGGGACACCACGAGTGTAGCTCCCCTTCCCGTAAGATACAACTAGGTAAATACACACACATTTATGTATGTGTGTGTATGTATATATATATTACAAAGGATTACAAAGGCGGAGCATACCGACAGGAGACCTTTTGATCCATAGATATATATATATATATATATATATATATATATATATATATATATATATATATACATACATACATACATACATACATACATACATACATGTCTCGGCTAATATTAACTGCTATTGATATAACTGTACGCCATGAATAAAGCTACTAGAATTAAAATACATCTATTTTACCCCGTGCAATCATCATTCATTGTGTATTACAGTGCATCTATTCAAAATGTTTAAAGAATATGTAACAGATAAAATTAAATGATACCAATTAATATAAATCATAAGATACATGCATACCTCCTAAACCAAAAGGCCCTTTCCTCTGTATAAAAGGATGGCCTGTATAAAATGAGAAATAATAAAAAAGCAAAAGAAGACCAAATAAGAAATACAATTGAAGTTTAGAGAGTATACTGTATCAGAAAAAAGGGTGCTTTCACAAGCTATGTAAACACATGAATGAAGATGCACTTTTAATAAAACAAACCAGATTATTTATACAAGATATTTATAGATTTTAAGTTGTTCACAGAAGAGGTTCTGCTCTTCAGTTAGCAATAGAAAGGAAGGAAAAAATCAGGTTAAGAACCTTACCATTATGTAATTTAGACAACAGGACCTAAACAAATGTAGGTCTACCTGGTAGGTTGTTTTAGAAACTTGATATACTCGAGTATATCAATCGAGTTTCACTGGGTGGAAAATCCATAGTCCCACAATAGCTGGCAACAGTCCTTGGAACCTCCTGCAGATCTCAAGGAAGAAACTTGGAACTGTTGTCTATTTTGTATTAGTGTGGGACTGTTTCTGTGTTGCTGGGTCAGTGTTGTATGGAGAGGAAAGCAGTTGCTGGTTGTCAGCTCTCCATGTGTGAGAAATATAGCTGAAATTAACAGAGGTCTTGGGCCCAGTCTGAAGACCGAGTGCGAACTTCCTGATGGAGGTGAGAGGGATGATGGGATTTGAAAATGGGTGGCCTTCCTGTCCAATTTGCAGGATCACCACATGCAGGTGCTTGTTATTGGTCCCACTCAAGTTAATACAATAGTAATACTAGCATAGTCCAGGACCAATGATAGGTACCTGCTTGTGATAGTGAAGCTACATATTTAAAAAAAAATGTAGATTCTTTCACCATTGTCGTGAGGTACAGCCTTAAGGGGCTGACACTTTGTCTTGAACCGTGACCTAAGATCTCTCAGTGTTAACTTCAATTGTACATTTTATACTATCTTTCACATACAGGAAGCTGGCAGCTAGTGATTGCTTCCCTATTCCTACCACTTTCAGCTGGTGACAGAAAGCCCCACACTGATACAACACAGACATCAGTCCAAAGTGTCTTCCTAGAAAGATCTATGGGAGATTTCAGGGACCACTGCCAGCCACTGTTGGGTTCCAGGTTTTCCACGTAGTGAAACTCAAGGCAAGAATTGATTGACTAGCCTAGACCTGCAGTGAAAGTCTGTATGATAATAAGTCAAGTTCTTTAGGTCTATAGAATGTTTTGCAAGGCCTTTAGTCTTCATGTCCTAACATTCCTTAATGTTTAGAAATTCTAAACATTAAGGAATGTGATGGGCAAGATGCAGGGGTGTCCTATTGTCCATGGGAAGTCTGGGTGGAAGGGAGAGAAGGGTGGTGGATGGGAGTGAAATTATGCCATTTGACTTTGGCCACCTTCATGGTAAGGGGGAAGAGCCCTTTGTATATGTATTTACCTAATTGTAGTGTACAGGAAAAGAGCAATGCTTGTTTGGTCCTGTCTCCTATTCTCTAATTTTCTAACCTACCTAGATTCAAATTCATGTAGTATTCCAACTTAATCGATATTTTTTATTTCCAATTATCATATTTAGATTTGAACTTGTGTATTGATTGAGCTTGGGCTATATTACCTTCAAAGCTATTCCACATATTTATACATCTATATAAAAAACTACTTCTTCATATCCTTTCACCATGTGGTCTTTCTTAATTTACTTCCATGGCCTCTTAAAGCCCTCCTATCTTTAATCAGGAGACTTCTTTTATCAATGCAATCTATCCCCTTTAGTGACCTGAACAATATAATCATGTCACCTCTTTCTCTTTGATCTTTCAAGGTTGGCAGACCCAGTACCTTTAGTCATTCCTCATATGGTTTATCTGCCAGGCCAGAGACCAGTTTGGTTGCTGCCTTTTGTATTCTCTCAGTCTTGCTTATATCCTTCAATCTGTGTGAGGGCCATACCAGTTTGAGGTCAGACTTGATCAATTCTGGTTTAATCAAGAATTGAAGTACGATTATAAAGCAAAGGTAATCCACCACATGTTGCCACAAGTTGGGTTGATAATGTAGATCTGGAGTCACAGGCATAAGCCTATTCCAGGAAGTTATCCATGTAAGATCAATGTAAGTTAATGAAAATTCCAGTCTTGGACATATGTATGTATGTAACATTCCTTAAACTGTAATTCCAATTATGAGACATTTTAGGAGAATTCTCTGTTTTGAGTAGGTAAAAGTGAGTGAAGAATTGGAGAATCTACATGAATACTATCTGTATTCCAAGGCATTCTTCTCCCTTATAAGGAAAGTAGCCAGTCAAGGCACGAATTCACTCCCATCCACCACCCTGTTTACCTTTCATCTTAGCTCCTCATGGAAGTGTATTTAATGTGTAAATTTATGTCACGTGTTCTGCAGTTCTGTAGTTATGCACTTGATGGTCAGAATGAAGTGCACTTGGAAATCATGAGCCCACTGTGTGTGTATTTACCCAATGGTAGTATACAGGAAAAGAGCAGCGCTTGTTGGGTCCCATCTCCTATTCTCCAATTTATTATACCTAGACAGTTCATGTAGTTCCCACTTAATCCACATCCTTGGTTTCCAGTTATCATATTTAGATTTAAATTCATGTGGTATTTGCACTTGAGCTGTATCATCTAAAATATTCCAAGTATTCATGTGTCTGTGTGGAAAACTGTATTTCTTTACATCCTTTAGACATGCGGTCTTTCTTAATTTGTTCCCGTGACCCCTTAAATCCCTCGTATCCTTAATCAAGAAATCTCTTCTGTCAGTTCATTCAATCCTTTACAGTAACCTGAATGCTGTTATCATATCACCTCTTCCTCTTTGGTGTTTCAAAGTTGGCAGACCCATTGCTTTTGCTCTTTCCTCGTATGGTTTATCTACCAAGCTGGGGACCAGTTTAGTTGCTGCCCTTTGTATTCTCTTGATCTTGTTTATGTCCTTCCCTCTGTGTGAGGACCATACCACAGACACATTTTCCAGTCTTGGATGGATCAGGGTTTCGATGAGTTTTTTCATCATCCTTTTAAGCTTCTGCAGCAGTCCATATGTCTCTCCTACAACTTTGGTGATATGTCTGTCAGGTGACAGGTTATCTTTTATCAGAATTCCCAAATCTTTTCTCTTCTTTTTGCTTTTGTAATAGGTTCACTTCCCAAGGAAAAGTTTAAGGATGGTCTTTTGCTGCCATTGCCCATTTCCAGTACTTTGTATTTTTGTTGGTTCCATGCAAAAATATATATATATATTTTTTCTCTTTTCTTTCTTCAATAGTCTACAGTCCTTGTTTTTCACTCTTCTCATGATTTTTGCTCATCTGCAAATATGTTGGCATTGTTTGTTGAATTTTCCATCATGTCATTTACATGGACAAAAAACATTATTGGTGCAAGCACTGAACATTGTGGAACTGCTCATTACTGCTGTCCATCTTGACATCTTTTCCTTTACTCCTGCCCTCATATATCTTCCCTTCAAAAAAAAAAAAAAAAAAAGGAATCTCTCATCTATTTGAATGGTTTGTGTGGGTATATATATATATATATATATATATATAGGTGCAAATGTGGCAGGAAAAGGTGGAGTGAAGGTGGAGATAGAATGTAGATTGAGAGAAGCGAGTAAATGCCTTGGTGGATTGAAGAGTGTAATGAGGAATAGACATTTGGGAATGGATGCTAAGAGGAGACTGTATGAAGAAGTGATTGTGCCAACAGCACTGTATGGGGCAGAAACATGGAACATAAGAGAGGAAGAGAGAAGGAGTTTGAATGTGTTTGAGATGAGGTGTCTGAGAAGTATGATGGGGGTTACTAGGCTAGATAGAGTGAGAAATGAGGAGGTGAGGAGAAGAACGGGGGTGGAAAGGGAGTTGGGAGATAGGGTTGATGAAAGAATATTAGGATGGTTTGGACACATGGAAAGAATGAGTGAAGAAAGACTAGTAAAAGAGGTATGGAAGGGAGATGTGGAGGGAGTGAACATGAGGCGACATCCTAGGATGAGGTGGATGGATGGGGTGAAGGGGGCTTTGGGGAAGAAGGGAATGTCTGTTGAGGAAGGACGGGAGAGGACAGAAGACAGGGGTGAATGGAGAATGGTTGTGTATGGATGATGATGTGATGCATGAGGTGGAATGGGTGGGGGGATGGGGGGTGAGGTAGTATGTGTGAGCAAAATTTGACGCAACCCGAAGGGATTTCTCCCCGTCTTCTCCTTTTATGCATGGGGAGACGGAAAGGGGGGGTCGCCAATTTAATGAAGCGGCCTTGCTGTGGATGTGCTGTGTCTTGCAACACTGCTTCTGACCCAGGGCAGTGGACAAGATGCAGGGATGACCCGTCATCCAGGAGGTGCTAAGATAAGAGGGAGGGTGGAGGGGTATGGAGTGTTTTCAGGGATGGAATGGGTGGGAATGATTTTATGCCTTTTCCTTTTTGGCTACCTCCCTTGTAAGGGGGAAAAAGCCTTGGTATATGTATGTATGTATATATATATATATATATATATATATATTTACATATATATGTATATATACATATGTATATATATATATATGTATATATACGTATGTATATATATATATGTATATATACGTATATATATATATATATGTATATATACGTATGTGTATATATATATATATATGTATATATACAGTATGTATATATGTATACAAGTAGATATGTATATGTATATATATATATATGTATATGTATATACGTATATATATATATATATGTGTATATGTATATATGTATATATATGTATATATATATAAATGTATATGTATATATGTATATATATGTATATATATATAAATATGTATATATATATATCTTAATAGAATTATTTTTTCTCTGTAGATTATGTATGTGTATAATTCCTATTATTTTCATGTATTCCTCTCTTCTATGTGTAATTTATAGTTTTACTGTTGGTGAGTTTCCAGGTAGTCTTGTCTTGTGGTTGGTTGCATCAAATCATTTTAAACTTATTACATGGAAAAATAGTATTTTTTGCTTAGAAAACCATAGCTACTCATAATAAATAAATATAAAAGAAAGATTTTTTTTATGTAAATCAATTTGATGGACTAGACCTGCTCTGGATAGTTAGCTGGTGGATAATCAACAGATTTCAAAGGCCTTCTCATAGTGGTGGTGTTAGATAAAATCATTATGAGTATCACAAGAGAAGGTGTGAGGTTGTGCTGTTACTTGGATATTATTGACCAGGATATATCAGGTTGTGGTTAAAAATGCAGAGATGCTTCTTTTCATCTTACTAACTAGGTCAGATCAGTATATGTAAGCAATGCTTGATTATTTAAAGTTATGTATTTTTTATAGTATTGGCTGATGGTGTTTGAAGTCATTGTAGGGTCAGGTTGGGCCAAGAAAGGATTGGTTCATGACAGTCATTAATGTATAACATTCCAGTAAAATATATGACTAAGACTTGTAATATACCTCAGGGTTTTACATGAGAAGAAAGAAAGGAAAGAAAGGATTGGTTCATGACAGTCATTAATGTATAATATTCCAGTAAAATATATGACTAAGACTTGTAACATCCCTCAGGGTTTTACATGAGGACATGTCCCCAGATTTTAGAATGAATGCTTAGTGACTGTGATTTGCAGTTAGACAAATGTACTATAAATCTATTTATATAGTGTTGTATATCTGTAGCCCCTTTATTACAGTGGTATTCCTTTAAATGATTAGAATTACCTGGGATTACTTAGAGAAACTTCTGATTGGTACATCACAATACCAGAGGGATTAATCAAATAATCACATTAACAGATTCCCTCAGCCAATTAGAATATGTAAGGTATGTCACTATGTATAGGAGCTCTTGTGGAGCAGTGGATAGCATTACTGTCTTAAATACAGGAGGCCTGGACTTGATCCAGGAGGTGCTAGACAATTATTCAATCAGAAGTGTGCTGGTTTTGTATTCACTAAACTGTGGGTGCAATCCCACACTCCTCTCTGATTCCCAACAGGGATTGTTACTTGCCCCAAAAGTTCAAGCACATAGGGCAAAAGTAATGGGATTAGCCATAGCTATGTGCCTCCTGGTGTAGGCTCCTCACCACCCCCCTTGTTGCAGTGACAGGCATCAAAGGTGCAGTATACCAGTATTGTATTATGGTGCTGAAACCTTCAGATGTCTTACATATTCACAACTGCATTAAACTATTGTGGTGAAGTACAGAGGCTCTGTCATCTGCAAGGGATATGCCAGTAATCCTGGGAAGGTGAAGGCTGAACACTCGTTTTCACGTCACGTAGTTATTCATCATAAGATTATATTTACTCAGTATTCTCTACAGTATGACTAACGATTGTATACTTGAAATAAATCATAAGTTGTAGTGTTAATTATGATAAAGACAGTGAAGATAGACTTGTTAGCTGGCAGGTGGAGGCGCCAGCTTCCAAAAAGATGGAGACTCCACCTTTTGGTGACATCTACCTCCCATTGACATAGCCTCCACTTTTCACATTCCACACAGTTCTTGGGGTATGCCCAGAATTGCTGTTAAGAGATCTATGGGTGTGAATTAATTATACTTGGTTAATGCATTTAACAATATTTCAGAATATTTAGGTTGGGTGTGACAGACTGATCTCAGTTGTCTTCATTGCAGCAAGATTTTGAAGTGTGTAGAAGTGTTTAATGTATCAATCGTATTAGTACTTTTTAAATATGTATCATCAGATAATTCTGTGTAAACATGAAATAGGTAAAAGCTATAAAGGAAAATATGAAATGTAAAAAAATAAAGTTATATTTAATATATGATCATTGTTCCTATTTCCATAGTGTGAAGGGGTAGGCTTTCTTCCCTGGAAGAAGGAGAAGCTAACTGCTGCCTTACCACCTCCCAGTAGAGCCAACTGGGATTGATACAGGGATACCAATACCAAGTGTAAAATAGTGACTAGCTGACTGGCAGTATATTCAGTCACAGTTACAGCTTCCTCCTACTATATAAAAAATTATTTTATTCTTTACATTTACTAATCAAACATCCCAAAGTGCTGGTGCACAATGGTGGGGTCACTGTGGTGCTTCAAGGTCAGATCCCATCAGAGAAGTCCATGCTATAAGGGAGCAACAGAGATTAATAGCATATTCAGTTACTGACAAAACTTTCGTTCTGGTATCTAATAGCAACTTCATTCTTCCTGTTACTAACAGAGGAGGGATTGCCAATTAAATGAAGTGGCCTTGCTGCAGATGTACTGAATCTTAATACATTGCTTCTGACCTAAGGCAATTGGTGAGATGCAGGGATGACCTGTCATCCAGGAGTAGCCAAGAAAAGAGGGAAGGAAGGAGTGCTAGTGAATGGGAGTGGAGTATGTGGGGATGAAATGGGTGAGAGTGGATTTATGCCTCTGACTTTTGGCTACCTCCCTTGTAAGGGGGAATAAACCATTGGTATATGTTTGTACTAACAGAAATGTACTGGTGATGGCGTTGCAGCATCTCTTACTGCAGCAAGTGAATGATCTTCAAAGTTGACCATGTATTGGCAGTTTAATCCATTTCTGCCTAATATGAAATCACCAGCTCCCACTTTCCATCCTATAAAAGGCCCTCAGTATAACTTTCTAACATTTAGACCATAGGTTTACCTTTAGCTAAACATACATTTGACAAGGCTAGTATTTGTGTGGTAATGTCATGCTATTGCTGTCCAGTTTCATCTTTGATAACCATCCAATATGAATTTTATGGCAGATGATGAGCACTAGGCTTGTTTCATTGTTTCACTGATAGCTACTTCTTAGATTTTTGTCCACATTTGTATTTTCATGTCATTGTGGCTATTCAGTGTGCATGGATGGGCTAATATGGGAGGTAAATGTGAGGGTAATGGGCAGGGTATTGGGGATGGTTATAGATATTGGAGAGGAGTGGGAGGTGAGCCAGTTGTTGTTTGTGGACAACTTCATTTATGGCAGGGTAAGAGAAGTGATTAAGGCAGTTAGTGCCAGAATATGGGAAGGTAATCCAATAGGAGAAAGCTGGGTAAAAGTAAGGTGATGAGCTGTAAAAGGGGAGAGGATGGCAATGAGTTGGAAGTAAATCTTAAAGGAGAGAGGCTGGAGGAAGTGGTTAATTTTTTCAAATTGAGGGGTCACATATGGCAAGAAATGGAGGAGTGGAGGTAAACTAGATTGAGAGTAGCAAGGAATTGTCTTGGGGGATTGAAAAGTGTCATAAGAAATAAGCATTTGGGAATAGATACAAAGAGAAGATTATGTGAAGGGGTGATTGTTCCTTCTACAATTTATGGGGTGCAGACTTGGAATTTAAGAGGCAGAAAGGAGAAGTTTAAATGTGTTGAGATGAAGTGTCTGAGAAGTATGTTAGAGGTAGGTTGGATAGAGTGAGAAACGATAATGAGAACAGGGGTGGAAAGGGAGTTGGCAGATAAGGCTGATGAAAGATTATCAAGATGCTTTGGACACATGGAAAGAATGAGTGAAGAAAGATTAGCAAAAGAAGTGTCGAAAGCCGAGATGGAAGGAATTAACTTGACGGAACAGCCAAGGATGAGATGGATGGATGGGGTGAAAAGGGCTTTGAGCAAGAGAGGAATAATTGTGAAACAAAGAAGGGAGAAGGCAGGAGATAGGGATGAGTAGAGGATGGTTGTGTTTAGATGATATTTTAACACAGCCCAAAAGGATTCCTCCCTGTCTTCTCTGTTTTCTGCATGAGGGGACGGGGAGGAAGGGTCTCCGTGTAAGTGTAGCAGCCCTGCTGTGGATGTTCTGTAGCTTGCTCCATTGCTTCTGACCCAGGCAGTGGGTAGGGACAAGGATGACCCTTCATGAGGAGCTAAGATAAGAGGGAAATAAGGGTGGTGGATAGGAAAGGAGTGAGTACATACATGCCTCCTTTAATAAGATGGAAGAAGCCCTTGGTATATAGCTACATTATATATACATGCTTGTACATATGCAAATG